>NC_056732.1:888012131-888312131 GCF_019279795.1 Protopterus annectens
ATACTCAACCGTGTGGTGTTTGTGGTAGAGCATGTGATGGGAGTAGGGCATTAGCCACATGGAAGTAGGTCAGCAACACCAGCAGGTTGAGGGAAGTGAGACATCTCACTACTGCTCCTGTAGTGGCAGTACCAGCAGCATCACCATGGGGGGGGGTGCTGTCTACACCATGATGCAGCAGGCCATGTACATCTGGTTCTGGCTGGTCCAAACAGGGATGCAGATCCAGCAGACAAATGTCATAATTACGGGAGAGTACCATAACTTGGATTCTGTCTGATGGTGCCCATGCAACCTGTGGCAGGTACAGTTCCCGTGTCCATGGCCAGACACAGTGAACTGTACACCCTGCTGTGTACGGTACACAGCTGTCCAATATACACCTTTATAGGGCAGCCACATGGCAGAACTGTGTGAATCCATACATACACATCACCATCACAGCTACGGCACCTCCATACCTATACACACCACATCTGCACAGGCTATTTAATGAACAGACCCCTAATTTACACACATGATGTCAACCAAATGGCTCAGCCTAGGCCTCTGGCATACCCACACTACACCCTGTGCATTTGATGATACATGTGCCACATCCCTGTCATCCATACCATCATTGCAGGGACTTGCTAATATGGTTCTGATGAATAGGGTGTATGTATGACAGTTTAACAATGTAATGCTGTTTACTGGAATGTTTCATGCTTACATTTCAGGGCGTGTAGCTGTCCAGCCATGATGCATTATTGCTGCTATTAACACTGACTGAATGTGGTCTCCATAATGTATTCTGTTTGTGTTCTAGGTGTCTGTGTGTCAGGCAGATGTTGGTCTGCTGTCCTTTCCTACAAGGAGTGTGGCACTGTGGTAACATATTGACTGTGTCATATCCTTGGTACAGCTGAACATAAGTGACAGGTCTGTATAACAGTTACTGCATGTGCCACATGGCTGATAGTTCTGGGGGGTGCATACAGGTGAGTACATGGTGGTTGATGTCAGCAGCTCTTGCACAGTGGACAATGATAAGTGTACCGGGTGGCACGCACCGAATGTTTGTGGATACACACACACACACACACACACACACACACACACACACACACACACACACACACACACACAGGCTTTTGTGTTGATGTGATACACAGAGAATACTGTTCACATGGATGTACGTCACTGTGCAGAGAACTCATGTTGGCATTTGTAATTCCACCAAGATCAAATTGCCAGAATATCACATCAGTAAATAATCAGTATACCAAATTTAATTTCATTGGAAATGGTACTGGCAGGGTATATGTCCTTTTCCTCAATGTACTACAATCCTGGAGTTGGTATACATAGTTGTGCTGGTGTGAGGGGCACAGCTCCCCACACTGGAGTGTGTGGGTTGACATAAAACTATACATAGTGTGATTAACAACTACTTAACCTCTTAACATAAACTGGACAGTTTAATAGCACTCTACGTGGGGAGATACGCACAACAATACCCACAATGTGGATAGCTGGGCCAGAACAACAATAATACCCAACTATGTATATCAACTCCAGTATAGCTGTACAGTGGGTAAAAGGGCATTTAACCATCCACTAATATTTTTGATGGAATGATTTTCAACAAGATGATTTCTTTGCAATGGTAATGTTTGCCAGTTAGTTCTCAGACAGATGATCTCCTGGGAAATATATTTTCTGCAAAATGAAGTATATATCTTCACATAAACCCACACTTACTTGAAAACACTGAGATTAGAACCCCTATATGGGTGCTTTTTGCTACTAATGTATTTTGCCTTACTTGCACACACTAAAAAGCTTGTAGGGTGAGCTGTGTCCCGATCTTCCTGTAAAGTGAGCAACATCACCAGGCCTTGGACGTTATGGTAGTGGGGGTTATAATGGTTGTTAATGGACAATACATATTATAATATGCTATCATATACACATTGACAAACACATACAGTCATAGACACATTTGCCAGACCTATGTTTAGCAGTGCTGACTACCTTGTCAGTGAGTCTATACTGTTACATAGTTTGTGACCTCAGCACATGCATAATTGGCTGAAGAGTTACCTGTATTGTTGATGGTCACAGCGGTCCTCATACAGAAAACCTTGGGACATGTACTGGGGGTACCATGGTGTAAAGACAGTATACCCAGCACACCCACCCCACATTGGACATTGCACTCACTGAAATCCATGATAGTACTCTGACATACCCACAATCACACACTGACCAGGACTGCAATACAGGCCCTTGTCTATCTAATTATTGCTACTACAGGGATATGCATTTATTGCACATGCCACAGGGATAGGCTGAGGGTTTTGTCATGGGTCTTCTAATGTCAGCATCATTACCAACCCTTATAATGTATGGCAAGGTTTAGTGTATTTGGAGTATGTGGCCTCGGAATTCTGTCTTCTACAAATCTGCAAACACACACAATTGTGCACACATACACACATACTCACCTTTGCCAGGACTCAGAGGGTAACCCACATCTATCTACCCATTTGTACAACACCCAAACATTGTAATACCCAGTAATGCACACAAACACATTTGTCAGTACTGAGGTGCATAGGTGCAGGTGTTTCTAGGTGTGTACCAGGCTATTGTCCAAGGATTGATGAGAAGAGTAGGGCATGTGCTTACACTGGTATAATGGCACCTGATATTTATCAGCAGGCCATCAACTGAAGCCACTTGAGTGATCACCATGGAGACAGTTATGTTCAACATCCCTCATCTGGTTTTCTCTTGAAGAGGGCCAGTGAGGTGCTCCACTTGAAAGGTATGCAACACATATTGCATGACATGGCCAGTGTCTGGGTTGTGGCCTGTGCCCAAACATGTTCGTTTGACTGTGGTAGTCTGCTTGAGGTATCCGTGGCATGTGGTGCATACAGACTGGGGTTTCCTAACTGTGGCATGCATAACCCAGCTGGGCAGACATGGTAGTGTCAGTCAGAGATTGCCTGTAAGCAAGCAAGATGAATAAGTGACATCTGCACATCTATACAGAGGACAGACAGACAGTAGATAGGCAACAGGTTATGCATTAGGATAAATGTTTTGACAGATAGACATCTGAGACTGATAGGTATGCCATTTCTGCATAACAGCAGTCTTCAATGACATGTGCATAAAAAACATGGTAGTCTACAGTTACTATTAACATAGCAGATCAATATCCACTAGGAGATACATAAGCACATATAGCTCAAACACCAACAATATGATAGTCAGTACTCAGAGTCCAGCTTTGCATACAGGGTAGCATGGTTCCAATACTACAATCTGCAATCTACTCTTACTTGGAGAAGCACTGTTAAAAGTAGTAAGGTAATGATACCATACATGCAAGTATGCCTGCATATAATCTGGGATACTAACCAAGTATGAAACACATACACAGAGAAAGGATTGTAGTACTATACATGTATACTCAGGTGTCCCATACAGTTTACTCACACCCCTTGCTAGTGTAAAGACAGCACATAGAAGCATGTTATGTAAATGGACTTAAATACAGTTATTAAAATGTCATTACCCTGCTATTTGATCAGACTGGAATGTGATCACAGATTTCCAGGGCTGGGTTATGCATAGCAGGTGTAAGCATTTCTTAAATGTAATTGGTAAGTGGATTTGCACACTGGTAAGTGAATCCTACACCGTGTAAGTGGGCATTCATTTAACTGTACGTTAGTACTGCTTAGCTTTGTGAAAACTCACGCAAACCCACTTAAGGCCAATTTAAAGCACTTTAATCACCCTGTCTCCATCAGCCCTTGTTCTGCCAGCAACAAAATAAATAGCCCATGCAGGTCTTGAACCCAACACCCTGTACTCACAGCACTTAACCACTGAGCCATCTGAGCTGTGAGAATGTCTGTTGCTTTTTCAAATATATCATTCAGTACACATACTGAATAGTAGTGAACAACTGCTTTGACTACTACAATTGTTTAGTACTTGTAAGTGAAAATAGTGTTGAATCAGTCATGTTCTTATATGTAAATATATTTGATCCAGCAAACTCACTTACACGAAAGTGCATTTTTTCGAAAATGCACTTTTGTTTTAAAAAAAAAAAAAAACTAAAACATAAACCAAAAAAAAAAAAAAACACACTAAACACAACTATGCAGGGGGCAAGCCCCCCCTGCACCCCCTACTTTAATATTCTTACTCTGAGATTGCATTACAGTGGGGAAAAGGAAATATTCCCTTATCTCACTGTACCATGATCTCAGCAATAGTTTGTTTAGTTGTGCATCAACACAAAGCATTGATGGACAACTAAAGTAACATGCAAACTTCATGTTTTTATTTCATTTCTGCTTTTTTTTTATTCTGTTCTTATAAGAAAGTGCATTTTTGAAAAAATGCACTTTCGCGTAAATCAGTTTGCAATTTACATTTCAATGAAACATAAATTGGCTGGATCAAATGGGATCCAAATATACACATATCAGATTAATATGGTGGGATACATCTGAGAAGGTTTTTTACAACAGTCATGTTTACACATAAAAGGATATACATATATATCAATATATATATATATATATATATATATATATATATATATATATATATATATATATATGAATCGAGGATGTTTCATCGAAAGATCAAATGTCTGAATCCATTTAAGGCGAGCATACTTACGCGAAAGTGCTTTTCACCGAAGAAGTACTTTCGTGTAAGTATGCCTGTTACCGAGGCCGTACTATGGTGCGGATTAGGGAAAATTCCCTTTTCCTCACTGTAGTACGGTCTCGGAGGGAGACTATTAAAGTAGGAGGGTGTGGGGGGGTACAGGGGGGCAAAGCCCCCATGCAGAAATGTAAATGTAGTGTTTTTCGATGAAAATGCTTTCAATAAATTGTGTTCAGTGGTTATAGATTAGGTCGTTTGATCTTTTGATCAAACATCCTAGATCCATATACATATGTGTATGGATATATATATATATATATATATATATATATATATATATATATATATATATAAATATAAATATACATACATACATATATAAATATATATATATATATATATATATATATATATATATATATATATATATATATATATATGTATATATATATATATATATATATATATATACACACACACACACACACACACACATAGATATAGATATATGTCTATATATATAAAACATATGCCCATGACATGTATGGAGTCATACTTCAGCACCATAACTTTCAACCTCTTAGTGCAAGGGAACATAATATGTATTGCAGTTATAAATGTAGAATGTTGCTACAGTGACAGGGGTTGTGTCAACACATATGTTGTGAATAAAGGCTCTTCTGAAACTGACATATACTCCATCAGTTACTGACAGATATCATAACATCATCGTAGTGAAGTACCACACAAATCACAGTAATGATCCTGTGAAATACAGAAGAAATATGAGCAAAAAACATGGACAGTCTGAAACAATCTGGTCAGTTATAAGGTATACATAGAACTCCTTAGTGCAAGAAATGTGGAACAAGCCTGACAAAGGGGATGTTTAAAGCCATGAGAATGTGGATATATCACAGATGCTGGAGTAGATAAGCTCACACAGTTGATGCATTTACACCCTCTTGTCTGTCCTAACACATAAATGGAGGAGCAGAGGTCCCCATGCCCACATACTTCCCACTAGTTTGTGACATACATCTTCACAGCAGCCCACTGGTTTGTCAGAAATACACAACACATATGGCGGCCAGGCAACAGTACATCTGACAAATGTCTGGACATAACATCACACGAGAGTAAATACACTGAGCTGCTAGGTATGTCACCAAGCACTGTCTACACTACAGGCAGACTGCCACAACACTAACCCAATTTACTGATGGGGGAATACACATGTAATTGCAAATGTAGCAGGCACTACAGGCATGTAACAGCATGGAGTAACAGACACCAGTGTGATAGTGCATATCCACAACCCAACTCAACACAGTCAGAGTCACATAATGGTAAGCCTAAGTAATGTTACATTATATGGACTGTTTGAACAAAAGCCATCATCATGTTTGCCACTCAGACACTAACCCTGCATATACTGGCCCAATTCCCAGTGTTATCTGATGCCTGACTGTGGTATGGGACATGTCTCAGTCTGGCCAACAAACATATAGGCTGATAGGGTGTCAGAAACTGGAGCAGCATGCAACATCAGAACAGGACCGAGAACACTGACATCTACCCCAGTCTGATCACAGGCCAAATAACATATTGACAAAACACTGTTACATAATACAGACACTCTGTCAACAATCACCATAAATACACTGACCTCTCTACTGTACAGACTACAACAGAATGTCCAGGATTTGTCCTCAAATATTAGGCCTGCTATGCATTACATGTCTGGCGGTCTGATATATCACTGGCTTGATATCAGGAATTATGTAAATAAATAATGACATACTATACATATCCACCTCTCACTGCATGACATATGAACAAAGGGTGACAGACTTGTGTGACAGAGGCACAAACACAGGGCCAATATTGACATATTGCAGTCATAAACTGGAATGTTACTGGTGTAACAAGGTTTGTAATGAAATATCCCTTCTGAGGGATATAAAGTCAGTAACACACATGGATGTTACCACTTACTAACTACAAACAGAGTATGCTACTGTATTTATAAAGACAGAAAATGTGTGAGCAGCACACCAAATCTGAGACTTCACACTCTGGCCAGTCTGCAGATAACCCTACAGGTGAATGTTTTCTCAACTACATAACACTGTCATGCCAAACAATAAATCATGCAGAACACCCATATCCACACCATCCCTGTTAAACCAACATTACTTCAAATGTAGAAAAGCAATACTTACATTCTGTCCCCATGTCTGGAACATCCTCTTCCAGTTTGTTGGCCTGTCTCCACAATGTTTGCTGTAAGAGGTATTGCCAACTACCCTCGGCGATTCTGCTTGTCAGACACCCACATGAAGTCCTGCTCACAGTGAAGGAAAAGGGCCAAAACCCACTTGCAGTTCTTAGTTATAGGAGTGTGTTTCCATGCAATTGGTTATAGTAATGATACCATAGCTGTTTCACATGCAATTAGCAAGTGGGGGACAGGCCATCAGCCATCAGCTGATCATGAGCATTACCTACCAAAGTCAAGCTGCTGCTTATGCAAAACAGATGCATTTGAGAGAAAGAGACAGAGAGAAAGAGACAGAGAGAAAGGAAGACAGAAAGAGCCAAGCTTGTTTGTGCATGATCCATGGGTGGAGATAGGTCTCTGAGTATTATAATGGTTGCCTATATATACATTCATAGCTGTGGATTGTCTACAAAAACATCTACGGTGTTTGACAACTGTTGGCCTTGCAATGGAACATTGGGACATATGGGTTCTCAATATGAAAATGTAGCAAAGCCCACCCTCCAATAGATCCATTACACACTGTCCCACAGAATATCGATTACACACACACACACACTTGCCAGTACTGCGTTTCAAACCCCTACCTAGCTATATATTGCTACAACAGTGCTACGCATTGAGCGCATGTGCCACAGAGTTTATACGTTGGATAGCTGTCCAAGGGTGTCTCTGAAGGTGAGTGACATCAGCATCAGGGCTAAAGGAGGGGAATGGGAAGTGCAGTAAGTGTGAATGTCCACAAAATCAGGTGTCATTAAGGGCAAACCCACTCTTATACATACATTTTCACAGTTGCCAGGACCAGGATTAGAACTCCTACCAAACTAATTTGTTATACTATGCAATTATTGCATGCGCCACAGAACTTATACGTTGGACACCTATCCAAAAGTATCTTTGAAGGTGAGTGACATCAGCAACAAGGCTAAAGGAGGGGTATGGGAAGTGCAGTGTGTGAATGTCCTCAAAATCAGGTGTTATCAAAGACACACACACACACACACACACACACACACACACACACACACACACACACACACACACACACATTTCCACAGCTTTCAGGACCAATTCAGAAGTGACAAACTTCACAACACCCATGCAGATGGGATCTGGAAGTTCGACTGCAAAATCCTACACTAAGGCACTGTACGAGCACATCCACTTGTGCATGAATCGTGCCATCCCAAATAGAACCAAGATGCTCTTCTCCAAAAAAAGGAAGCTGATCTGGTGGTCTCCTGCTATAAACAAACTATACAACAGAAGGAAGAAACTGTTGCAGAAAAGTGGAAAATCCCAGGATGCAAAAACTCCCTCATCAGCCTCAGTAAGAAGCTGAGATCCCACATAAAATCCTCAAAAGCTAGTTACAAAAATAAAATTGCCAAAAATTCCAAAGAAAACCACAAGGCATTCTATAGTTATGTCAAGAATCTAAATGGCAATGCTCAGATCTTCTCTGAGCTACAACAGAATGGCATTAAATATACTGATCCCAAGGATATTGCCAATATCCTGGCAGATCGATTTACTGCCAACTTCACCCCCTCTCACTCCCTAAAGGGCCCATCTTCAATACCAAAATATTGCCAAATTCCGATAATCATGGCCACACAGGTAGAAACCGCACTCTCCAAAGCGAAGAATACAGCATCCATGGGACCAGATGATATCCCAGGCTGTGTACTACATGAACTAAAAAATGAACTGGCACCTAAGTGTCATGTTTAATCACTGGTAGAGCACTTTAAAATTTGATTATGAAATGATGTAACAAGTTAATTGAATGATTAGTGCTGATTAACTTAATTTTTTGTATAAATAACAGTTAACAGCACTTTGTATCTGTGATCCTTTGAAGGCGAAAGGCCGTGGTACCAGATCGCAATAAAACACTTTACTGGCATGGTGTTGGTTGAATTTGTGTTCTTCTTGGAAGTTGCTGTCTTCTAATAGTGTTTGTGGAATTGGTTAGTTGCTGCCAGCACCTATTTGCCAGTTATGACTCAATCAAGTGGAGTTCTAAATCCAGTGGGAGCATCCTGCTTTTCCGAGATAGTAAGTGAAAGAGAAAAAAAGTTCTCCAACTCTAATTTTGATGTTTGGAATATGGGCACAAATAAGCAGATTGATGATCGTTTTTGCTCTTTGGAAAGACTTATGAATAAGGAAATAGCCTTATTCTTGGACACTTGCCTTCTTGAAAAGTATGTAGACCTAAATCTGACACCGAGAGGTTTACGTATTGATAAGCTACCCACTGCTGAATTCGCTGAAGAAGAACATGATCTGTTAAATGAATGGAAGGCAGCATCTCTTGAGTGTACTAACAAGTGGCTCCGTATACTAATCAAACGGAACCAGAGAGCGCATGACAAGTTAAAAAAGGAAATTCTGCATCTACAGGATGAGGTGGTGGGGGAGTCCTGATTCAAGATGCAGTTCACTAAAATTACAGATAAAATCAGTAAATTAGTAACAGACATTCTGTCACGTAAAAGAAATAAGCTCATACGCGACATGAAGGACTACGAAAGTGGAGTCTTATTTTCATGGCAACGCGATACTTCACGCAGCAGATCTAAGATTAGAAAAAACTCGCGAAATCAACGAACACAGCGTAGTGCTTCAGCGTCTTCAGGGGAACAGGAAAGGAATTATGTTAAAAATGTGACTTTTACTAACATTACAAATGGACAAAGTGAAACAGATTGCACAAATGGCTCTTCTTCTAACATTTCTGCCGCTGATGCTTCCTTTCAGACCAACAAATCTGGTCGAGGGAGAAATGGGTGAAAGGGTAGAAATCGTTTTAAGGAATGAGCAAGTAAGTAATTCATTTGAGCATAATTTATGCTTGGTTAACCTGTCTCATTTAATTGTGAATCAAGCTATGAGATCGGTATTGCTAAGGGGAAGTAAGTTTGTACCAACTTTTTTTCCCTCATTAAGTGATATTTATTTTAAACTTAAAAAATTTGTAAGAAAATTGTATTTAAAAGTTTTTTTCTATAATGACAATAACAAAAATCTAAGTGATGGAACATGTGAAAATGATGTTTATACTACCACTGAAAATGATGATAATGAATTATTAAATTTATCTGTTTATGACTATGAAAATGCTGATTTAGATTTAGTTTATGAAGACACACTTGATAATACTAAGGATGGTGAAATGTTTTTTACTGGTTATGGTAAAATGGTTATTCCACAATTTGCATCTGACAGTACATTTATACCTTATATTAAAGTACCTGCAATTTCTACTTTTTTCAGAATAGTATTTAAAGAAATAACAGTTTTAATGGAAAGTCTGAAAAATGTATCCAAATACTATAATTTAAATAAAGATGAATGGATGGCTTTAAAACATTTGAAAAAAGTAAAAAGGGAATTTATTTTCAAATGTGCAGATAAAGGTGGCAATTGGGTAGTGTTAAACAAATCAGATTATTGTGAAATGGTCTATGATTTGTTGAAAAATCATGATGAATATTTATGCTTAAATAAGGACCCAATTATAGAGTTTAACAGTGAATTGTTGAATCTTTTGGAAAGAGTGGAACGTCTTGGTTTCTTTAACCAAAGTGATGTAGGAAAATTATATGTAAAAAAACCGATGACGCCAACCTTTTATGCATTACCGAAAGTGCACAAGAGTTTATCTAAGCCACCTGGAAGGCCTATAGTATCAGGCAAAGATTCTTTTTTGAGCAAAGTTAATATCTTTTTGGACTTCCATTTAAAAGGTCACCTATCTAAAATCACAGCTCACATCTCTAATACTCAGGATTTATTAGATAAAATTGTTAAAGTCAAATGGAACAACAGTTACTATTGGGTAACTATAGATGTGAAGGCATTATATACTAACATTAACAAAAAATGGGGGCTTGAAGCTGTTCAAGATATGTTGGGAGACGGTCCTAGAACCACTTTTTCGATACAAATGTTGGAATTATGTTTTTCTCACAATTATTTTCATTTTAACAATGATTTCTACCTTCAAATTAAAGGGACGGCTATGGGGGCTGCCTTTGCGCCCTCATATGCCATTCTCTATATGGGTTATTTTGAGAAGTTATATATTTATTTAACTTCTTTCTATCGAAAAAATGTAATATTCTACAAGCGGTTCATTGATGATCTCTTACTGATATGTAGTGGTGAGATTACTGAATTTCTAGAATATTTTGAAGAATTAAATAATAATGGTCATGGTTTAAATTTTTCTTATGAATTTGATAGAAATAAGATTAATTTTTTAGATATAACTTTGTTTCATGAAGATGGAAAATAGGGTATAGACCTTATAGGAAAGAAACTTCTGTAAACATGTTCCTACATGCAGAGAGTATGCATCCAGAACATTTGATTTGGTCATTACCTTTTGGTGAATTTCAAAGGATTCATGACCATACCAGTGATACTAATGACAGATATAATGAGTTAAGTAAGGTAGAATTAAGATTATCCAAGAGAGGTTATAAAAAAGACCATTTATTATTTTCAAAAAATAAAGTACTAGGAATTACAGATCACTCAGAACATGAACAATTTAAAGGTAGACAGGAAAGACAAAGTCCTTTAACAGCAGAAAGAAAAAATTCTGTAATGAGGGGAAGAAATGAGAATGAAGATGATACTCAGGTTAGCGAGTTTAAATTATTTTTTGTTACGAAATATTCCCCTTTATCAAAAGAATTATGCAATATTGTAAGGAAGTATTGGTATCTGATTTGTGAGGATGAATACATAGGTTTTATGTTTCCCAAAAACGTAATTTTTTCTTATAAAAGAGGGAAAAATCTGAAGGAGTTATTAAATTATAACTTTTTCAGTAAAGGTGAAGAGGAAAGGAGAAATATTTCTGTAGGTACTTATAGATGTGGGCAGTGCAGTGTTTGTGGAAGAATTAATAATTTAACAAATAACAATGGTGTGTCTTTTAAAGCTAGATATCGTTTCAACTGTAAATCAGTGGGAGTGGTATATATCCTCGTTTGCTCATGCCATAATACTTGGTACATAGGACAAACAAAAAGAATGGTTCGTGTTCGAATTTTAGAACATTTAAAAGATATTAGGAACAAAAATGAATTTAGTCCGGTGGCCAAACATTTTTTGGAAAAACATAAAGGTGACCCAGGCAGTTTAAAATTTTGTGTTTTGGGTAAACCCTTTAATTGTGAAAATGGGGGATTATTTGTTCAAAAATTACTTGAATTAGAGACTAGAATGATTCTGAAATTTAATACATTAAAACCACATGGATTAAATTTGGAATTAAGTATTTAAATATTAACAAATTCCCCTATATAAATGGCACTTAAAGATTATAATTGTTTATAAAAGATTAAATTTTATGAAAAAGTCTCTATAGTCATTATAGATTATTAGATATTTGATGAAAAGGACTTATATAAGTGATATTATTTTTTATATCTTATACATTTCAGTGTATTTTGATATATAGTAAGATAATGAATTACTTAGAAGCAATTAATATTAAATCCATTCTTTCACACATTTGTTAATAAAAACACATGGAACTTTATAGTTCAAAAATATTATATTTGAAGGCAATTTGATTCTGATTGTATTTTTTAACTCTGACATATAAGAAAATAAACACTGGTAGAGCACTTTAAAATTTGATTATGAAATGATGTAACAAGTTAATTGAATGATTAGTGCTGATTAACTTAATTTTTTGTATAAATAACAGTTAACGGCACTTTGTATCTGTGATCCTTTGAAGGCGAAAGGCCGAGGTACCAGATCACAATAAAACGCTTTACTGGCATGGTGTTGGTTGAATTTGTGTTCTTCATGTTTAATCATAGCCTCACCTCAGACTTCGTGCCCACTGAGTGATGCACAGCTACAGTTATCCCGCTCCACAAGGGATGATCCGCCTTGGATCCTGGGAACTACCATTCCATCAGTCTGACAAGCCTGACCTGCAAGGGCATGGAATGCATTATCATGGAACTTATAAACAAAGACACTGGCAACCTTCAAACACTGGACCCCACCCAGTTTGGGTTTGTGAAGGGCCGATCTTGTCTCCTAAATCTGATTGATGTCTTCAAATCAGTCTCCAGAGCTGTGGATGAGGGTAAGGCGGTCCACACAGCCTATCTGGACCTCAACAAGGCCTTCAACACAATCCCCCACTCTGGAATCATAGATAAACTTACTATGCTGGGCATAAATCCCTACTTTACTAGATGGGTTGCCAACTAGCTTACTGACAAAACCCAGATCTTAAAAGTAGCCGACTCCAAATCCAGTATCAGGCAAGTGACAGGGTTTAGTCCTGGGACCACTCTTATTTGGCATCTACTTCTCTGAAGTACAGGCCAACATTAAGGGACTCTGGGTAACAAAGTTCGCAGATGACTGCAAACTGGGAGCCAATACTGAATCCCCGAATGATGTGAATATTCTATAAAAGGGCCTTACAGAAACAGATGCCTGGTGCCAGAGCCATGGGCTCAAGCTTAATGCCAAGAAATGTATAGTTATCCCCTTTGGAAAAAAACATGTACCCATGAATTACCACATAGGTGGCAGGACACTAAACATCGAAAGTGTGATGAGAGACTAATGGACACAGGTGGACAGTGGTCTCACTTTCGATAACCACATCACCACAACAGTCAGGAAATCCTTCTATGTGGCACACCTCATCACTAAGGGCTTTTCATCCAGAAAAAAGGAGGTCATTGTCCCACTGAACTCATCCCTCATTAGACCCATTATAGAGTATAATGCCCTGTTTGGTATGTACCTCACAAGACATCTGCAACAGCTGGAAAGGCCACAGAAATAAAAGAATCACAGGCCTAAAGCAGATGCCATATGCTGACCATCTAAAAAACACCAGCTGTACTCTGTGGCATATCATCTACTCATAGGCGACCTCTGCTTAACATTCAAGGCCATGTCAAACCCCTATGCTTTTAGACATGCTCCACTTAAAGAAATCCCAATCCCTCAGAGCCAAACACTCCAGGGATCTAAACCTTGTCACCACAATGAACAAAACATGCTGGAGGGATAGATTCCTGACCCAGAGACTCCCCATACTCTGGAACAGACTGCCCATACATGTCAAGCAGAGCACCTCATTGGCCCTTTTCAAAAGGAACCTTGATGATTGGATGGGAGATAGGAAATTCACCCCGGGGATCATATCAGTTGCCCTGCTAGACAGGGGTCCAGAGAAGTAAATATTGTGGGAAGAAATATCCAGGGAATTGTTATGGCTAGGCTTGCATAGGCCCTAGGGCTGATTGCCTAGTACCAACCTAAGAACCTATGAACCTATGATTAGAATTCTTATCTAACTAGTTTGCTATACTATAGTATTACGCAGTTACTGCATGCGCCAAAGAGCTTATATTTTGGAGAGTTGTCCAAAGTATCTTTGAAGGTGAATGACATCAGCAGCAAGCCTAAAGGAGGGGTATGGGAAGTGCAGTAAGTGTGAATGTCCACAAAATCAGGTGTCATCAAAGACACAGACACTCTCATACACATTTTCACAGTTGCCAGGACCAGGATTAGAACTCCTACTAAAAGAGTTTGTCATTCTATGGTATTACACATTTATTGCATATACCACAGAACCTATATGGCAAAGAGTTGTCCAAAGGTATCTTTGAAAATGAGTGTCATCAGCAGCTTGGCTGAAGCAGGGGTATGGGTAGTGCAGTAAGTGTGAATGTCCACAAAATCAGGTGTCATTAAAGACACACAAACTCTCACACACACACAAACACAAACATTTTCACAGTTGCCAGGACCAAGATTAGAACAAGAATAAGTAATACAATTCTTATCAACATGATATGTAAATTAAAAAAAAAAAACTAGTTCTTGATTGAGTCTTCTTCTTTCAGCTTTTTACTGGTTAGGGGTCACCACAGTGGATCACCTGTCCACTCATGATTGGCAGTGGAGTTTTACAGTGTCGAGTTGCCAGCCCAGCACCCAACCTTCCACAGAAGGCACATACAAACATGCACTCACATCTACGGCCAATTTAGAGTGTCCAATCCACCTACTGCATGTCTTTGGGAGGAAACTGGAGCACCCAGAGGGAACCCACACGACCACAGAGAGGACATGCAGACTCTGCACAGAAGGCCCCCAGCCGAGGATCAAACTGGAGATCCTCTTCCTGGAAGGTGACAATGCTAACCACTGCACCACCATGGTGGCCCTTAGTTCTTGATTGAGTATTACTTATAAAACTCTCATATTGTTCCATTGAACCTCCCCAAATAAAAACAAATTGTCCAGGAACCTTAAATAGACAGCATGATATTGAAAAAAGGGGAATGAAACACGTACTGCAATTCCCATCTCAACATAAGTGCATTGGGAAAGAATGGGGCTCATGCTGCCCCCACTACAACACCATGGTTCTGTGTCAATCTAGTGGCATGTGTTCACACATTCAGTTCCTGATCTGTGCATACCAATCCTGACTACATCCAGCTTTCATTTCTGACAAATAGTCTTTGTAAGTGATACTTACACATCTGTGGGGTGCCCCCAGTCCTACATTCCTTGATGCAATGGTCAGGGGTAATACACTTCCTCATCCAGAGGTCTCTGTAGTGGTACCTACATTGTTCATCAGCACAGGGGATACCGGTAGCACTCGACAGAGCCTGAAGCACACTGTTCCATGCATCTGCCTTATAATTTGAGCTACAGTAGTCCCTCTGCAACAGCCTGGGCCCATGTTCATTCACTAGGAGTCCAAGAAACACTTTGAACTCCTGGACAGCCTGTCTTTGAGCATGGAATCGCGAAAATTCTCTAGGAATGTCATCCATGCCTATCACAGATCAAGAACAATGCAGAATGATGTTTTCCCACCAATTGCAGGTATGGCCCTTACTGGGAGTGTGCATTTTCTGTATCTGCAACATCTGAAAGAGTCACGCAGCACTTATCAATGTGAAAACATGACAGGCTGCCAGGAAATTTGTTTGCGTGATGGCCAGTAGTATTAATTTAATGCATCCGGTGTTTGTTTGCCACTGTTTTGGTCGTGTCTGCTACCTGGGTGGCTCATCCATCTGGCTTGTAAGCTGCTGCTCTACATGCAAATGAGGTGTACATAGTCAAAGCCATTTGTGCTAATCAGTGCATCATGCACAGTGCCCCCCACATATAAAAATGGATAAATAGTTGAAATGAGGAAAATCAATCTGTGATTACACAGTAGAAAATGTTAGCACACATGAGATATGACTACATAGATCAGGACCCCAACTTTCACTGCAATGCACTAACACAAAACAGGAGGGGGGAACATATGCATCCTTGCCCCACAAACACCTTTACACCAAATACCTGATATAATTCCTCACACAATTAAGTGCAGCTGAATGTACACTGATATTAAGGCATGACTTTTTATTTGTAAATGTATTACATTTTATATATTTGGATGTAGTGCACTTAGTGATCACACAAGCTGTTATGATTATTCCTTGCAGAAATACAGCCGTGTCCTATCTTTCTCTGTTTCTTAGTCATTCATTAGTTATCTGACCAGTACTCACAGACATGTAGTGTGTAAGCCAGTCTATATCATTTACCTTAAAATGTGTGAGGATATTCACTGGGAACAATATGATATGCAGTTGCCATCAAATTAATGGATGGTTGGATGCCACAAAGAAGCATAAACTGCTGTTTTGAGAGTGAGGAGCAAAGGTGGGTTCCTGTCATGGAACGTGCAAGGGTATAATGCTCTTTCAAGGGGTGAATGGATGCTGAGATACTGTTACGGCACAAACAAGGCTATGCTGCACTTGTTACTCTCCTTCTTTTGCATCCTGACAGTCTTGATCCTGTGAGGGTAGTGAAACTGGAAACTGCTATGTGTCTCATTATTTTCAATATTTTCTCTGTTATGATTTCTCATTTAAAATGTATGGTGCTAAACTGAGGGCATGCAGTGATCATCATTACTTTGAGAAGGTATCAATGTGTGAATCTTTGAGGTCTGAGGCCTACTACTTGCTAAAGACACATACAAGACAAATAACTCTCTGTTGTAACATGTGACATTAATTTCTGTGCAAATCTCCCATCTTGTAGTTGCTTACTGTACCACATGATGAAATACAAGGAAATGTCATAATAGTATTATACAGTACAGTACATGTTCAGGACTTAGCTTGCAAATGCAACACTTGCAACAGTGTTAGTTCAGGACTGACTGTAATTCAAGCAGTGCACAGTCAATACATGGGAAGGTAAAGGCTGTCGCTCTAAGCTGAGGGTGGCAGAGGTTGCAGGGTTCCTGTATTGTGTCCCTGTCCACTCTGTAGCACTCTACAATGTCCATGTCATATATGTTGCGATAAGTGAAATGTGGCCTGAAAACTTCTCTGTCTCTGTCTAGGCCTATTGGAAGCAGCAGCATTGCCTGCAGCCTGTAGTACATACAAATGGAGTTAAGCAACAGCAGCTCCTACCATTCTGTCTGTGTAGACTTTCTGTGTCTCTTCTCCACTACTTTTGAAATCCACAGGAAAAAAAACAACATGGAGTCTAAATGGTTACTTTATAACTTCTTAAATAGATCCAACAAATTTATTGATTAGCATGCAATTCAGGTGCTTATGTTGCAATTAGCATCTCTGAAACACAGCCTAGACATTTACAGTCCATTAATAATCTACTCCATTATAAAATGGCAAATGTGTAGCTAGCCAAACCGATGGTGAGGATACTTGTTACATGTTCAGCAAAGCAAAATATTTCCCAAGCTATCTTTACAGAGGAGTATTGAACTCCAACAGGTATGCTGTCATTTTTTACCTACATAATGCATATGCTGGAATATATTAATGAATAATCTGACTCAAAGCCTTTTACACCATTAACTGTATGCATTAGCTAAAAGTGTACTGTTGGCACGGCCATGTTCGTCAAGCCATTTCAGAGGTAGAAATGACTGACAATACATGAAAATAGTAAGCTGTGTGATACATATGTACAAATGTTTCAGGGACAGGTCTTTGAATGCATGTTTAGCATTTTAAATGTAGAAACCAACCAAAAACTGAAAAAGCACTTAGAACAAACTATAAAACCAAAAAATGGCAATAAATGGCAAAATATGCTGAGACAAACTTTACTTTAATTTGAAGCGCTTTTCATCTGTAATACTTTCCAGACATCATCAGAAACAATATTACACAGTAAAAGCCTCCTTTTAAGTATCTCTCTTAAACATCACATGACAAAAGAATATCACGAGACAAAAATCATGTGACTATTATCTCAATAAAATCATATAAAAGAATATATAGAAAAAGCATGACTTATCAAAAAACATTTTTTTTAAATTTAGATACAAGAAAATAGTAAACAAAAATGTAAAAAAGCTAATGTTCTAGGCTTTTAAGTTTTAACATGCAAGTTATTGAACACACATGATTTAAACCAGGGAAACCTTAGGCATTAAGACGTAGCTGCCAGAATAGTTCAAGCTTGTCTAATTTTAAACCTTGGGGCCACCCCTCAGATTGCACGTCACTTGATCAATTACCCTAAATTTAAAAAAATGTGAAGGTTTATAAAAAAATATGCTTAACTAAAGCATTCTCTAATTTATTTCTCATAATGCTGTACATGTGTTCATACACCCATTCCTTCAAATTCTGCTCTGTTTTCCCTATATAAAACATAGTACAGCACAGACATTTGGCTAGATAAACCACCATTTTGGAGTTACAATTAAATGTCCTTATAGTCCTGTACTGTGTGTTATTAATGGTGAATATTTTACCCACATCCATCCCTGGGATTCAGCAAGCTTCCATGCAGGAATAGCTTATTCCTGCATGGAAGGGACCGTTCCCATACAGCATGGCAGCGCACAATGCATATTCATGAAGGCACGCTGTTGTGCTGTAAGATGGACATGGTTCTGTGTACGAGTGCAGGGGTTGTGTATGAGAGCAGAGCTCTCACAATACACATGCCCCCTGCACACCAAAATTGCCATTCGACAATTTAAAATGAGAAACAATGCTTGTAACACCCCCAACCCATCAGGGTAAGAAATTTGGACAAAGCCCTAAGGTACAATCATCCCTAACATGCCATAAACTTGATAGAATAACAGGTTTAGCATAAGCACATAATGAGGAATCTGGATAAAGCCATAAGGGACAATCATCCCTACAAAGCCAAAAACTTGATAGAATAACAGGTTCAACATTAGTATAGATATTCTGAAGGGTACTCATTAAGAAACACAAAAAAATATATATTTTTTTACATATGCAATAATGTTTAAGCATAGCTGCACAGGTGTGCTTGTTGCTTAACTATGCTTAACCCAGCTGAAATGGCAGGATAAGTTAAGAAGCAGTCTATACTCAGCATAAGCGCAATAGTGTAGTGGATAGAATATACGCCATGCATATAGTCACGCACAGTTCAAGACTCACTAAAGCCATTTCCATTTTGTATGTGTAAACATTACAGTTTTGTATATTTATGTAATAAATAACTTATTTTTCTCAACCAGAGTAGTGTATTAGGCCCAGATGGGAGGTGTCATTGTAATAAAGTAGTGAAACCCCCATATAAACATAAGTGCTCCATACAGTATAGTCACACAAGAATAAATTAATTTCAGCACATTGGGGGATATCAGGGAAGGTAAATAAATCTATATTATGTAATGAATGATGAATCAATCCCATACAGGTGGTAGACCAATATAATAAAACATAAGCAATGCTAAACATTGCACAGCTATGCTGACCGGGTGACATATTGTGTACATATGAATACTAAGCAATGAATAGCCCAGCTAAGTGGATTTGCTCATTGGTAAGCAATGCTGAACCTGACCCTGTAAGCACTGCCAACCTTAGCTAAGCAGGTATTCCAGTAGTTTAGCTTAGCTCAACATTTTCATAACTGTCCAATCATGGCAAAGGGCAGGAAAAAGGCCATATTTAAACCCCACAGGCAGGAATACAGCTCATAACTGGTTGTAACTCTCCACTATAGGCAGTATGGCAGGTGTTGGAGAGGGCATGCGCTTTTGGGTGCAGCACCGGGGCATACAGGAATTCAAGGTCATGGTAGGATTTCTGGTAAAAAAAACATGACATGACACTGCTGCAGGACCAGTACCAGGGCTCCCAATATAAAGCGGAAGCCTGGGAAAGTCTCACCCATGATCTCACCAGTGCCACTAATATCCCTTGGAGTGGTGAGCAGGTCCGGCTCCACTATGCCATCTCAAAACAGAGGAAGAGGGAGCATTTGGAACAGTGGGTCCAAGAATCCAGACAGAGGGTAGATGTCCCAGCAGTGTGTAAGTATTCATAGCAATAACTGTGTACCAAAGTCCAGCCTGTGTATGCGATGGATAGGTATGCATAAATGTTTCTCTATTTTCATTATAGCTCCAGCTGAGTGGGCTGTGAACCAGGAATCACATGCCTGTAGGTTGCAAAGGCTGCGTCGCAAGGCTGGTGAATAACAATCCTGCTTGTAGTAGTCATACCAAATAAATATAAAATAATAAAATGTCACCTGGCAGTATAAAAATGTGTATGGTTTCTACTGAATAAACCAGACAATATAACAGTAATAGTCCCACATAGGTCATATTTAAATAAAACTGTAACTGCCTGGAAATAAAGTTCTAAATCCTGGACTGGTTGTGTTTACTCTGGTATTGTATGGCCTCACACATTGCATTCAACAAGATCTGATATCCGAATAGTACTGTTGTGTCAACCATTGTTTCTAACACTGTGCTACATAAAAAAATATGTCTAGGAATGTCTGTATAAGAATGTTGTAATTACAAGGTCAGATTGTACAACTAAGAGAGAATTAGAAAGAAAACATTGAAGTAAGAGACAGCAGTTTCTCAGTAGGTCCCTCTGAGAAAATGCAAATTGTTGTATTTTTAGCAGACACAGCCATGGTTTGAATCCTGAGAGTGGTAGTAAGCTGTATGCATAATTTTAACTAGGACTTTGGGAATATGTGTAGAAATAGTCAGGTAGTGTTAAACATTCCCCCCACAGGTCTTTCAGGTAAGAGAACTGTTACTGCCTGGCAAAACATTTCTAAATCCTGGACTGGTTTTGTTTACTCTGGTATTGTATGGCCTGACATGTTGAATTCACCAAGATCTGATATCTGAAGAGTAATGTTGTGTCAACCATTGTTACTCACACTGTGCTACATAAAAAATGTCTATCAATGTCTGTATAAGAATGTTGTAATTACAAGGCAGATTGTACAACCAAGAGAGACTTAGACAAAAACACTGAAGGAAGTTGCAGTAGTTTCTCAGTAACTCACTCTAATGAAACACAAATTGTTGTATTTTTAGCAGACACAGCCATGGTTCGAATCCCAGGAATGGTAGTAAGCTGTATGCATAATTTTAACTAGGAATCTGGGAATATGTGTAGAAACAGTCAGGTAGTGTTAACAAACATTCCCTTCACACGTCTACCAGGTAAGAGAAGTAAAATGTAGCTATAAGACGGTTGAAGTATAACTGTGCACAAACATACCACTGCCCAAACCAAGGCCATAGGGTATTGCAATAACTGACACAACAAAAAAGCAATCTGGCTATGGGGGAATACACATATAATTGCAAATATACCAGACACTCCAGGGATGTAACAGCATGAGAAACAGACACCATTGTGAAAGTGTATACAGTATAAAGAGTTTCCGTCTTTACTGCTTTTACCAGGCATGAAACCATACTGCAGATCATCAATCATCAACATGTTCTCCAGTTGTCTAGTTGAGATCAATTCCACAACCACACATAGGAGCCCACACACCCTGCTCCAAAACCAGCTGAGTACACAAACACAGCTCCAAAACCAGCCGGCAAGAAACAGACCAAACACCAGTGAATGGGACCACAGCAGCAATAACAGTACAAACCAGACTGTGCCAGATTATACAACCAACCAAGAAGGGAACTACCAGACCTTGCGTCCAAGTGACAGGTCCAATAATAACGCAATTGTAACAACAATATTTTTTATCTCCAGCTGAACTCCCTACCAGAACCAGGGCTTACACCAGGTTCAGACCTGGAGGTTATGGAAGCAACTGGGGCCACAATAATAACAATAATGAGGGGAGAAGGGGGAAAACAATCACAGGGGCAGAGAGAGGGGGAACAGACAGCAGTGGTGATTTTGCCACGACTAACCACCCCCAACCACTTGCCCTGTTTCCAGAACCTAGCCCAAGACAACATCATCCCAAGACCTTCCTCTTGTGTGGGTGACATTTTCAACCTGACCTCATGAGTTTTTTCACCATGAGTTACTGAGGAAAGGCTTTTTGTACATCCCGGCAAAAACAGCCAACACGACATGCATTATCCTGAACCTCAAGTGCTATCTGAGGAAATTACAATTGAAAATAGACATACAACAGTGTGATGAGGACGATGAAGAAAGCTTGGATGATGACGACAGGCCCCTTACTACAAGAAGCTTGTATACTCTGGCCCTCTCCAATACGTTGGGCCTATTTGCAAGAACCTGCGAGAGGGATATCAGGAAACTCCTTTATGATAAGCCCTCCACAAAGTGGCATAACCTCAATAGAGAAGAAAGACAAGCCTAGATGAACTCAGCCAAGACAAATCCCTCCTGATCATGAAGGCAGTTAAGGGATCTGGGACAGTAGTGATGGAGCAGGAAAGGTACATTCAAACGCTTGAGAGATTGCTTACTGATGACCAGTTCTACAAAAAAATCAGCATCAAGCAGATTCAACAACACTTTAAACAAATCGACATCCTCCTATTAGAACTGTCCCTAAAGGATGAGATCATGCAGGATGAAAAGAGTTTTATGCTGGTCACAAAACCTAACCTTGGGAAATTTTTCGGAACCCCCAAGGTGCACAAAAATCTTGATGATCCACCTTTCCACCACGTGGTCTCAAACTGGAGGATAAAAACTGAAAATAAAATCTCAGTATGTCGACCACATACTCAACCCTATTGTTCAAAGCAGCAAATATTACACTATCTATTGGGTATTTCAAAGTGATAGCTCCAAATTTAGACTGTAATGAGGGGACTATTTGTTGGTCACCTTGGATGTAGAAGCACTCTACATGAACATCCTCCAGACCAGAGGACTGACCCTTACCAGACAATACTTAAGCAGGCACTCCAACCTGAGTGCGACTAAGATTAATACTGTATGCAGGCTTACAGAAGCAATATTAAAGGATAACTTCTTTAATTTCAATGGGAAAATTTACCATCAGCAGAAAGGAGTAGCCATGGGGTCTAAGATGGCCCCAGCTTATGCAAACTTAGTCCTCAGCACCTGGGAAATGGAAAAAGTTGAAACGCTTCCCAGTTTCAACACCATACTGTACAGAGGTTACATTGATGACATCTTCTTTGTCTGGAGTGGGGACAGACCTTCCCTGAACAGCTTCCTAGAAACCCTCTTCCACAGTCTGGACTTCCTGACTCTCACAGTGGGACACATTGGTACGGCAACCCAGTTTCTAGACATCCACCTTACAATAGACCCGGAAAATGGCCAGTTTGACTCCAATATTTACCGCAAGCCCACCTTTAGAAATAATTATTTGGAGTTCATCAGTCAACACCCACAATTCATGAAAAAGAACATTGTGAAGGGGCAGTTATCTGGCTTTTCAGACTCATTTACAAAGATGAGGTTTTCTTGACAGAAGAATTCTACCTTAGAAATTTATTTTTAGAATGGAAATACCCAGAGCACTTCATGGCTAATCTCTTCCAAGAGGTTTTACAGCACAGGCACTCCAGGTATCCACCGATCCTGGAAACTGGCTTCAGAGCAAGGTCACTGAACAGACCGACCAAAAGGGACTGGGTGGTGAGTTTCCCCCTGCCTATGTCCACTGACATGATCAGAACTAGAGCAATCCTTATAAACAATTAGGATATCCTTGAGGGAGAGAAAGGCTTAACAACTGTACTTGGGGCAGCCCCAAACTTTTGCTTCAAATAAACCTCTTCTCTAGGATGTTCATTTGAGAAAAACAAATGCTCATCCACACAGGAAGGGATAGCAACACACTCTGGGATGTATGACTCTGGCAAATGTGTGGCCTGTGTTTTTGTACGAAAGGGCAACAAAATCTCTTTCCCGCACTCCAATAGAACTGTCTGATTTCATGACCACTTTGACTGCAACTCTAAAAATGTGGATTACTGCACTATTTGTGTATGCTGTGAAAGTTTTTATATGGGCAAAACCAACAGAAAGCTGAGTGACAGCATAAAGGAACACACCACAACAATCCAAAAACAGAACAGTTTGAATGCCTTAGCTAAACATAGCACACTCTGCCTGAACTTCACAGGCTTTTAGTTTATGGCATTAGAAAGAATAGCTGAGTTCATAAGAGATGTGGTCCTCCAATCACACTCTGTAGTTAATCCTCTAGGGGCAACCGTATCACATATTACAATGTAAATGGATCCTTTACTTAACAATGTTACACTTTGAAATGTACTATCACATTGACAAACAGAACTGTGTGCAACACAGTAAGCTCTAACCCACCACTGTACCCATGTTGAAATGTCTGAAAATGTACAGCCATATACATTAATGTGTCTTATTAATAATATTGCTCACAGGTTCAAACAGCCTAGGTTATAAACATTTAATACCCACCCCCCATAAAATGTCTTCCAAGGACATATGACAGCGTTCTCTATACACTGACCTCTTGACTGCATGTGATTACATCAGTGATCATGCTGATGCCCACTGTTATTTTGCAGGGGTCATGGGTAGACGGTTGGGTGTGATGGTGGGAATCCTCAACTGTGTGGTGTCTGTTGTAGAACATGTTGTGGGAGTAGGGCATCAGCCACAGGGATGTAGGTCAGCAACACCAGCAGGTGGAGGTCTACTTGGATGTGTGACATCTCACTTCTGCTTCTGTAGTGGCAGTGCCAGCAGCATCACTACGGAGGGGGTGCTGTCCACACCATGATGCAGCAGGCCATGTGCATGTGGTTCTGGCTGCTCCAAACAGGGATGCAGATCCAGCAGACAAATGTCATCATTGGGGAGAGTACCATAACTTGGCTTCTGCCTGATGGTGCCCATGCAACCGCCTGGCAGGTGTAGGTCCCGTGTCTGTGGCCATACACAGTGAACTGTACACCCTGCCATGTATGGTACACAGCTGTCCAACATACACCTGTATAGGGGAGCCACATGGCAGAACTGTATGAATCCATACACGCACACATCACCATCACAGCTAGGGCACCTCCATACCTACACACACCATATTTGCACAGGCCATTTAATGAACATAGCCCTAGCCCACACACATGATGTGAACCAAATGGCTCAGCCTAGGCCTCTGGCATACCCACAACACACCCTGTGCATATGATGATACCTGTGCCACATCTCTGTCATCCATACCATCAATGCAGGGACATGTTAATATGGTTCTGATGCACAGGGTGTATGTATGACAGTTTAGCAATGTAACACTGTTTAAAGTGTTGTCAGTGGGAATGCTCCATGCTTACACATTAGGGTTTGTAGCTGTCCAGCCTTGATGCATTATTGCTGCTATTAACACTGACTGAATGTGTTCTCCGTAATGTATTCTGTTTGTGTTCTAGGTGTCTGCATGTCAGGTGGATGTTGGTCTGCTGTCCTTTCCTACAAGTGGCGTGGCACTGTAGTAACATATTGACTGTGTCATATCCTGGATATAGCTAAACACAAGTGACAGGTCTGTATAACAGTTACTGCATGTGACACATGGCTGATAGGTGTGTGGGGTGTATACAGGGGAGCGCATGGTTGCTGATGTTAGCAGCTCTTGTACAGTGGACAATGGTAAGTGTACTGGGTGGCACACACCAAATGTTTGTGAATAACACACACACACACACACACACACACACACACACACACACACACACACACACAGACACACACACACACACACAGGCTTTTGTGTTGATGCGATGCACAGAGAATACTTTTCACATGTGTGCACATCATTGTGCAGAGAACTCATGTTGGCATTTGTAATTCCACCAAGACCAAATTGCCAGAACATCACATCAGTAAATAATCAGTCCACCAAATTTAATTTAATTGGAAATGATGCTGGCAGGGAATATGTTCTTTTCTCCAATGTACTGCAACCCTGGAGTTGGTATACATAGTTGTGCTGAAGTGTGCGTGGTGGTGTAGAACAACACATAGTTTGATTAACAACTACTTAACCTCTTAACATAAACTGGACAGTATAACAGTACACTAAGTGGGGGGATACACATAACAATACTCCCAATGTGGTTGGCTGGGCCCAGTACAACCACACCCAGCAATGTATACCAACTCCAGTATTGCTGTGCAGCTGTACAGTGGGTAAAAGGGCATTCACACATCCACTAATATTTTTGATTGAATGATTTCAGCAAGATGATTGCCTTGCAATGTTAATGTTTTCCATTTAGTTCTCGGACAGATGATCTCCTGAGAAATATATTTTCTGCAAAATGAAGTAGATCCCTTCACATACACCCCCACTTACTTGGCAACACTAAGATTAGAACCCCTACATAGGTACCTATTGCTACTAATGTGTTTTGCCTTACTTGCACACAACACAGAGCTTATAGGGTGAGATGTGTTCCGATCTTCCTGTAAAGTGAACAGCATCACCAGGCCTTGGACAGTATGACAGTGGGGGATGTACTGGGTGTTCATGGACAATACATAGTATAATATGCTGTCATATACACATTGACAAATACATACAGTCATAGACACATTTGGGAGACCTGTGTTTGGCAGTACTGACTACCTTGTCAGTGATTCCATACTGCTAGAGAGTTTGTTACACCAGCACATGCATCATTGAGCTGAAGAGTGTCATCACATACCTGTATGGTTGATGGTCACAGCGGTCCTCATGCAGTGAACCTTGGGACATGTACTGGGTGTACCATGGTGCAAAGACAGTATACCCAGCACACCCACCCCCACATTGGATATTGTACTCACTAAAGTCCATGATAATGCTCTGACATACCCACAATCACACATTGACCAGGACTGCAGTACAAACCCTTGTCTATCTAATTATTGCTACTACAGGGATATGCATTTATTGCACACACCACATGGATAGTAGGCTGATAGTTTTGTCATGGCTCTCCTAATGTTAGCAACATCATCATCCATTATAATGTATGGCAAGGTTTAGAGTATTAGGAGTATGTGGCCTCGGAATGCTGTATTCTACAAATATCTACATTCACACACAATTGTACACACGCACACACACACACACACACACACACACACACACACACACACACACACACACACACACACATGCACATTTGCCAGGAATCAGAGGGTAACCCACACCTATCTACCCATTTGAAGAACACCCAAACACTGTTATACCCAGTAATGCACACAAACACATTTGTCAGTACTGAGGTGCATAGGTGCAGGTGTTCCTAGGTGTGTACCAGGCTATTGTCCAAGGAGAGATGAGAAGAGGACATGTGCTTACACTGGTATAATGGCACCTGATATTTGTCAGCAGGCCATCTATCAACTGATGCCACTTGAGTGATCACTATGGAGACAGTTATATTCAACATCCACTCATCTGGTTTTATCTTGAAGTGGGCCAGTGAGGTGCTCCACTTGACATGTATGCAACACATATTGCATAGCATGGCCAGTGTCTGGGTTGGGACCTGTGCCCAAACATGTTATGTTGACTGTGGTAGTCTGCTTGAGGTATCCATGTCATGTGGTGCATACAGACTGGGATTTCCTAGCTGTGACATGCATAACCCAGCTGGGCAGACGTGTCAGTGTCAGTCAATCAGAGATTGCCTGTAAGCAGTCAAGATGAATATGTGACATCTGCACATCTGTACAGAGGACAGACAGTAGATAGGCAACAGGTTATGCATTATGGTTAATGTTGTGACAGATAGACGTCTGAGACTGATAGGTATGCCATTACTACATCACAGCAGTCCTCAATGATATGTCCATAAAAATATGGTAGTCTACAGTTACTATCAACATAGCAGATCAATATCCACTAGGAGATAAATAAACATATACAGCTCAAGCACCAACAACACAATAGTCAGTACTCAGAGTTCAGCTTTGCATGAAGGCATGTATGGTTCCAGTACTACAATCTACAATCTACTCTTACTTGGAAAAGCACTGTTAAAAGTAGTAATGTAATGATACCATACATGCAAGTGTGAATGCATATAATCTTGGATACTACCCAGTATGACAAACATACACAGAGAAAGGATTGTGGTACTACACATGTATACTCGGTTGTCCCACACAGTTATTCACACCCATTGTTACTGTAAAAACTGCACATAGAAGCATGTTATGTAAATGAACTGAAATACAGTTATTAAAGATGTCATTTCCTGCTATTTGATCAGACTGGAATGCTGGAATGTGATCACTGGTTACCAGGGCTGGGCTAAGGATAGCAAATGTAAGCATTGCTTAAATGTAAATGCTAAGTGGATTTGTGCACTGGTAAGTGAAGCCTACACTGTGTAAGTGGGTATTCATTTAACCATACGTAAGCACCACTTAGTTTCGCACAAACCCATGCAGACCTGCTTAAAGCCACTTTAAAGCAACTTAATCACCCTGTCTCTATCAAACCTTGTTCTGCCCAGCAACAAAATAAATAGCCCATGAAAGCCTTGAACCCAGGAACCTGCACACTACACTCATAGCACTTAACAACTAAGCCATTTGAGCTGTGAAAATATCTGTTGCTTTTTCAAATATATCATTCAGTACACATACTGAATAGCAGTGAACAACTGCTTTGACTACTACAATTGTTTACTACTTGTAAGTGAAAATAGTGTTGAATCAGTCATGTTCTTATATGTAAATATGCACATATCGGATTAATATAGTGGGATACATCTGAGAAGGTTTTTACAACACTCATGTTTACACATTAAGGATATATATATAAATATATATATATATATATATATATATATATATATATATATATATATATATATATGTATATATATATATATATATATATATATATATATATATATATATATATATATATATATATATGGATCTACCTCACTTGGTCGACATTTCATATGATCGAATATTCATTTGGTCGACAGTTCATTTGATCGACAAGCATTTTAAGTGGGGGGCTTCACCCCCCACACCCCCCTAACTATATATATCAACTCCAGGGTTGCACAACATTGGGGAAGGGGGCAAATGCTTGTCGATCAAATGAAATGTCAACCAAATGAACTGTCAATCAAATGAAATGTCGACCAAGACAGGTAGACCCATATATATATATATATATATATATATATATATATATATATAGTCTACTTCACATTAAACTGTGTATAGCAGGGGGGCTTCAACACCTATGCACTCCCCACAGCCCCCCTACTTAAATATACCAACTCTGAGATTGCACTACAGTGAGAACAAGGGAAATCTCCCAGTCCATGATGTATGTGATTTCCCATTCAGAATGTCAGTATTTCAAAACTTCGAACATATGGTCTGCGATCATATGGGTTTCGAAGTTTTGAATTTCGGCAATCTGAAGGGGACCCATATATATGTATATATATATATATATATATATATATATATATATATATATATATATAGAGAGAGTTACACTTCATAATCTCGAATTACTGAAATCCTGAATTTCACTAACTAGTGGGAAGTATGTGGGCTTGGGAACTCTGCCAAAAACCAGAATGCCGAAAGTGCATAAGAGTGAATTTGAATATCTCGAATGCATGCTTGTGCATTTCTGGTACATCGTGTGTAGTGTTATGGTGCCTGAGATTGCAGATGAGTGAGTGTGTGTGTTTTTGTATGTTGTTTGTGTGGATAAGGGTAGAGAGGTGTAAGTGTGAGTGTTGGATTTGTTGGTGTTTGTGTATGTGTGATGTGTATTTGTGAGCAAGCGAGTGGAAGATGACGTGGAGTGAGTTTTTTTTTTATGTTATGTGCGACCTCAGAGTTGATATATATAAGTGGGGGGGTGCGGGGGGCTTGCACCCTGTTTATATGTAGTGTAGGATTGTGTGGTTTGTGTGCTGTGGGTGGAATGGTGTGTGTGTTATATGGTGCATGTATGTTCATGACTGTGTGATTCGGTATTGTGAATGGTTTGACTTTATAGTCTCGTGTTACTGAAATTCAGGATTTTAGTAATTCCAGATTATGAAGTGAAACTATATATATATATATATATATATATATATATATATATATATGTGTGTATATGTATATGTGAATATATAACATATGCCCATGGCATGCAGTGGAGTCATACCTAAGCACCATAACTCTCAACCTCTTAGTACAAGGGAACGTGATGCAAATATTGCAGTTATAAATGTAGAATGTTGCTACAGTGACAGGGGTTGTGTCAACACACATGTTGTGAAGGAAGGACATGTATGTCATCAGTTACTGACAGACATCATAAAATCATCATAGTGAAGTACAACACAAATCACAGTAATGATCCTGTGGAATACAGAAGAAATATGAGCAATAAACAATGACAGTCTGAAACAATCTGGTCAGTCATGAGGTATTCACAGAAGTCCTTAGTGCAAGAAATGTGGAAAAAGCCTGACAAAGGGGATTTTTAAAGCCATGAAAATGGGGATATATCACACATACTGGAGTAGATAAGTTCACACAGTTGATGCATTCACACCCTCCTGTCTGTCCAAACACATATTAACTGGAGGAGCAGAGTTCCCAAGCCCACATACTTCCCACTAGTTAGTGACATACATCTTCACAGCAGCCCATTGCTTTGTCAGAAATACAAAACACATATGGTGGCCAGGCAACAGTACATCTGACAAATATCTGGATATGACTTCACACTAGGGTAAATACATTGAACTGCTAGGCATGTCACCAATCACTGTATACACTACAGGTAGACTGTCACAATGCTAACCCAATTTACTTATAGGGGAATACACATGTAAATGCAAATGTAGCAGGCACTACAGGCATGTAACAGCTTGGAGTAACAGTCACCAGTGTGACAGTGCATACCCACAACCAATCTCAACACAGTCACAGTCACATAATGGTAAGCCTAAGTAATAGTACAGTATATGGACTGTGTGAACAAAAGCCATCATCGTTTGCCACTCACACACTAACCCTACATACACTAGCCCAATTCACAGTGTAGGCTGATGCCTGACTGTGGTATGGGACATGTCCCAGTCTGGCCCTACAAAAATATAGGCTGATAGGGTGTCACAAACTGGAACAGCATGCAACATCAGATAGAACAGGGCCAAGAACACCAACATCTACCTCAGTCTGTACACAGGGCAAATAACATATAGACAATACACTGCTACATAATACAGACACTGTCAACAATCACCATAAGTACACAGACCTCACTACTGTACAGACTACAAGAGAATGTCCAGGTTTTGTCCTCAAATATTAGGCCTGCTATACATTACATGTCTGGCAGTCTGATATATCACTGGCTTGATATCAGGAATTATGTCTGTAAATAATGATATACTGTACATATCCACCTCTCACTGCATGACATATGAACAAAGGGTGACAGATGTGGGTGACAGAGGCACAAACACAGGGCCAATATTGACATGTTGCAGTTATAAACTGAGCAAACACAACAGAAGTGAAAAAACAAGCCGGTCACACCAGGAACATAGCGTATTTGCAGTTTAATCCAAATGCTTTTGTCTTACTAGTTTCAGACTTCAGATAAAAAATAAAGTGCAAAAACACATACTATATACCCATTTTTCCACCCCTTTCTTAATTACCCCTTTCTTAATTAGTTCAATTCTGACCCACCCAGTTGACAAAACACAGCACAACATAAAAGGCATATTGCAATCATGTAATACTCTGTTACAGACTCACAAAACATACTAAATATTGCAAATAATGTCATAATATTCATAAAAAATACTCTGGCTTCAATTTCAAATAAGAACTTAATGACAGCCTGCCATTAAGTCCAGGCTTTTCATCAAAATTAAGTTTAATTTGCCATTTTAGCTCTTTAAATTCTAAAAGTTTGTCACTTGGCCCATCCCTGGGTCCTAGGTCAATGTGATCTATGGCACAAAATTTAAAGGCATATGTTTGGTTCTCCCTAATATGTCTGTAACAACTGGGTGGGTCTGAAGTGAACTAATTAAGAAAGGGGTGGAGAAATGGGTAAATAGTATGTGTTTTGCACTTTATTTTTTATTCTGATATGAAACTAGTAAGACAAAAGCATTTGGAGTAAACTGCAAATACTCTACCTGGTGTTATCAGCTTGTTTTTCAATTCTCTTTTGTTTGCTGAGTTGCTGTATGGTTTTACTTACTAGCTATAAACTGAGAACATTGCTGGTGTAACAGGGTTTGTGGTGACATATTCCTTTTGAGGGATATGAAGTCAGTAACACACATGGATGTTACCATTTACTGACTACAAACATCAGAGTATGCTACATTTATAAACACAGAAAATGTGTGAGTAACATACCAAATCTGAGACTTCAAACCCTGGCCAGTCTGCAGATGGCCCCACAGGTGAGTGTCTTCTCAACCACATAACACTGTCATGCCAGACTTTAAATCATGCAGAACAGCCATAGCCACACAAACCCTGTTAAACCAACATTACTTCAAATGTAGAACAGAAATACTTACATTCTGTCCCCATGTCTGGAACATCCCTCTCCAGTTTGTTGGCCTGTCTCTACAGTGTTATTATTATGCAGGTATTACCAACTACCCTCTGTGATGCTGTTTGTCAGACACCCACATGAAGGAATGCTCACAGTGAAGGAAAAGGGCCAACACCACTTACAGTGCTTGGTTATAGGAGTGTGTTTCCATGCAATTGGCTATAGGAATGATACCACAGCTGTTCCACATGCGATTATCAAGTGGGGGGCTCCAATTTGTGCACAGGCCATCAGCTGATCATGAGCATTACCTACCAAAGTCAAGCTGCTGCCTATGCAAAACAGATGCATTTTTCAATATTTAACAGATAGGTGGGGGGGAGTGAATGAGAGACAGAGAGAATAGAAGAAAGGAAGATAGAAAGAGCCAAGCATGTATGTGTATGATCCGTGGGTGAAGAGAGGTCTCTGGGTATTATAATTGCTGCCTATATATATACATTTATGGCTGTGGATTGTTTACAGAAACCTCTACAGTGTTTAACAACTGTTGGACTTGTAATGTGACATTGAGACATATGGGTCCTCAATATGAAAATGTAGCAAAACTCACCCTGCAATGGATCCTGTTATTACACAATCACACCAACACCCACACAGGATACTGATGAGGCACACACACACACACACACACACACACACACACACACACACACACACACACACACACACACACACACACACACACACACTCCCCCCCCCCTGCAATGGATCCTGTTATTACACAATCACACCCAGACCCACACAGGATACTGATGAGACACACACACACACACACACACACACACACACACACACACACACACACACACTAACACATACACTTGCCAGTACTGAGTTTCCGACCCCTACCTAGCCATATACTGCTACTACATTGCTATGCATTTATCGCATGCACCTCAGAGCTTATATGCTTGATAGCTGTCCAAAGGTATCTTTGAGGGTTAGTGTCATCAGCAGCAGAGCTAAGTGAGGAGTATGGGAAGTGTAGTAAGTGTGAATGCCCACAAAATCAGGTCTCATCAAAGATACACACAGTCTCACACACAAACACACATTTTCACAGTTGCCAGGATCAGGATTATAACTCTTACCTAACTAGTTTGTTACACTATGGCATTACACAGTAATCACATGTGTCATAGAGCTTACATTTTGGAGAGTTGTCCAGAGGTATTTTTGAAGGTTAGTGACATCAGCAGCAGGGCTAAATCAGGGGTATGGGAAGGTGGCCTAATGATTAAGGTGTTTGCCTTACAAACCCAAGGTGCAGGGTTTGAGTCTCACAAGGGATAATTGGCTAGGCTTACAATGGCTTGCAAGGGCAGTTAGCTTAGTACTAATCTATGAACCTATGAACCTATGTATTAAGTGTGAATGTTTACAAATATCAGGTGTCATCAGAGACACATCCACTCTTACACACATTTTCACAGTTGCCAGGACCAGGATCAGAACTCCTACTTGATTAGTTTGCTACACTATGGTATTTCACAGTTATCATATGTGCCACAGAGTTTACATGTTGGAGTGCTCTCCAAAGTATCTTTGAAGGTGAGTGACATCAGCAGTAAGTGTGAATGTCCACAAAAATCACGTGTCATCAAAGACACACACCTTCTCACACACAAACATTTTCACAGTTGTCCGGAGCAGGATTAGAACTCCTACCTAACTAGCTTGCTACATGATAGTATTAAGCTGTTATCATGCAATCCACAGAACATATATGCTGGAGAGTTTTCCAAAGTTATCTTTGAAGGTGAGTGTCATCAGCAGCTGGGCTAAAGGAGGGATATGGGCAGTGCAGTAACTGTGAATGTCCACAAAATCAGGTGTCATCAAAGACACACACACTCTTATATGCAAACATGCTCATTTTCACAGTTGCCAGGACCAGGATTAGAACTCCAACCTAACTAGTGTGCTATGCTATAGCATTACACAGTTACTGCACATGCCACAGAGTTTATGGGTCGAGATTTTGCCAATAGGTTATTTCAAGGTGACTGACATCCGTAGGAGTGCTAAAGTAGAGCAATGGGAGGTGTAGTGAGTGTGAAAGGCCTCAAAATCATTCTTCTCCAAACACATACACATGGTTTAACAGTTACCATGTCTGGGATTAGAACTTCTACCTAACTAGTTTACTACATTACAGTATTACACAGTTATCGCAAGCACCACACAGCTTATAGGGCTGAGATTTTATTTCAAGGTGAGTGACACCAGCAGGGGTGCTAACATGGGCAATGGGAAGTGCAGTGTGCATGAATGGGCCAGAAATCATTCCTCTGGAAACACACACACACACATGTACTCACACACAACTTCACATTTGACAGGACTGAGTTTACAATTGCTACATGAATACCTATTTGTACTATCATGTTACATAGTTATCACAAGCACCACAGACACTATAGGGCTGCAGGCTACCAAAAGGAATGTCTACAGTGATTGACATCAGGACATCATGTGATATAGGCCAGTTGGATGTGTTGTGGGTAGGACAGCCCTCATAATGGCATTCTCTCTGTCACTGTCTGTCTCTCTGTTCCTCACATCTCTGTGTCTGTATATTTGACATATTATAGTCTGTTGGCCTTAGATATGTGTGAGTATTCCTATCCAGTGTGTGTGTGAAGCATAAATGGTGTGCAGTTTGGTGTGTGCACAGACATCTGCAGATGACAAATACGTATAGTCCACTGTGTTGTCTGACATGGGTTAATTTCTCTAAGTGTAGGAGCATGCCCAGTATGACCTTATGTATTGAGTGTGTGAATCCATTCCAGGTAGGGCTGTACTCCAGTCCAGGCTTTGGTGTTCTACACCTAGAGCTAGCAGCCTGTTTCTGCAGGATATCTGTAGATAGGTTGACAATATGGAGTCACAAAGGGTGAAAGATAGGGGGATAATGTAACTATTGCTGTTTCTGCTGCTTGTGATATATGGTTGGTGTTAGCAGAGATATTCAAACATATGTACTGTTTTACACTGTGATGTAGTATGTCATCAGCTACTGACAGATAAGATTAATTGTTCACAGTTATTTACTGGGAAATACAAGATGAATGTGGCTGAGTCCAGTATTGTGGTCCACAGCCTACACATTCTTGCACACTCATGCCATTCTGGAGGGGTAGCTATAGACATTTGCTGATGGGTCTGTGTAAATGGTCTAGCACCTTAGTAGTATGGCGGCTGAGAATCCCTTTCTTGAACCTATATCGACTTAACAGAGTCGCCATATCCTGCTGAGTCCATACCTGTCAGGTGTGGCCATATCTTGCTGGAGCCATACCTGTCAGGTGTACATGTTCACCCAGATTACCCAGAGGCAGGGCTGATATATCTGGTCAGTTTTCCTTCACGTTGCGTTTTATGAGCAGGTTTGTAGCCACCCATTCCCGGGTTTGCAGGCAGCGGTAGTATGGGCACACATCAGAGTTTCAGACTTCACACACTCCATGATGTCCATGCTTCTACACCCCCCCCCTCTGTTAGTCTATCTTCTTCTAACATTATGCAAGTGATATCTGAGAAGTAATCCATATAGCTGGCCCTTCATCCCAGCAGTATTTATGGATTGGTCCACAGTTCATGCAATAGGACATGGGGGGCATGCTGCTGGGATTTGTTAGCATGGCTTGCGTTTGTGTTCTGGTGACTATTTTTGGTTGTTAGTTAGGACCCCGTGAGATACCATACACTGGCACTACAGGTGAGGCACATGTCTTTGACAGAGGACTATAGGCTATTTGGTAGTGATGCAGGCCATCTGTAGCAGGCTAGTGCATTCTGTCACTCCTACATTCCCAGGCTGTGAACCAGTGGATTCCCCTGGGGTGACAGGATAAGTGTGCAAAGTGTTAATGGCAATACCTCCTGTCCATATTGATCCATTGGTCTGGATGCAGATAGGGTGCTGCTTACAGCTAGGGAAACACCTGCATGGGACACCTCTTCAGCATGCTGCATTCTGTGGATATCCCCATACAGATGTGAGGTCATACTGTACTCATTCCCAAAAGCAAGGCTATGACCTTTGATAAACCTGGGGCTGATAGTGGGGTGAGCTGAGTGAATGTGTGATATGGAAACTACTTGCAGCCGACTCACAGATATACCTGGGACATTCCCCTTATGCTGCCTTGTGCGGGGACATAGGCAGTCTCTCATTACTTCATAACTGTGCCTTTTGTGGTCCATCAGTGATTGTCTAGACTACATTGGTAGTCCATACTACACTGATAACTAATGTGCTACTAACCTGTATGTACAATCCCAGAGTTTTGTGCAGTTGACAGTTACATTTTATGTACTCTGTCTAGGGTACTTCCACCTGTGTACTGTGTGTATGTATGTGCCCACATTCAGGGCATGTCCATCTTTCAGAAGGTGACAGATTTTGACATCTGGACAGTGAATATGGATGAATTCTGAAATGGGTATTGCTGAGAAGCATTGCAGTTGGCACTGCAGTTGTCAGTACATGTCCCTGTCAACCACACTTCTGCCCATAGGCGACCAAGACACAATCCTCCAGGCCTACATGCTGACCACTTCCAGACAATATTGAACACACAACAATGTAACACACATACCCTTGCGTATTGTACACATGCAACAATCTATCCTGTAAACTGGGCCACCTTGGGTAATGTGTCCTTCCTCCACTGATATTACTCCTCACACTTACATGTTACTGCATTTTTACATAGGATTGTGGAGGGGGGGGTCACACCTGACAACGTTAGGCATTTGTTATGACTGTACTGGTATTTCAGATACTCTGTTGGCTTCCATTTCATATTCTATTCTTACCTATCATGCAGATTGGAGGCATATAAGTAGAGTACAGATCTTACGTTTTATTAACCTACATTTCAGTTTCAGACATCTTACCCTTCAGAATGTCTGTCTGTGTAGGTCTGGAGGGGGGCTGTGCACCACTGCCATCAATTGCAGGCCTTATCCCAGCCTTTCATTATGGTCATAGGTTCATAGGTTCATAGGTTCATACTAGGCTATCTGCCCAAGGGCATTTATAAGCCTAGCCCATAGTTATGTGGCTTTCGCCACCCCTTTAGTTTGAATATAAACTATGCCTATCATTTTGCTGTGCCTCTGTCAAGCAGTGACACTGAAGTAATCCCTGGGGTATATCTGCAATCTCCCATCCATTGGTCAAGATTCCTCTTGAACAAGGCCAGAGAGGTGCTCTGCCTCACATGTACCGGGATTTTGTTCCACAGCATAGGGAGTCTCTGGGTGATGAATCTGTCCCTCCAGCACGTTCTATTTATAACCGTGTCAAGGTTTAAGTCTCCTGCCCTTGTGGTTCTGAGGGATCTAGATTTTTTGAGGTGAAGCATATTCATCAAATCTGGGTTTGACATGGCCTTATATGTCAGGCACAGGTCACCTCTGAGCAAGCGGTATGAGACTGAATAGAGCTGGAGTTCTTTCAGTCGGGCAGCATAAGACATATTTTTGAGACCCTTTATCCTTTTGGGGAGGAACTTTTGGGGCCTTTCAAGCTGCAGCAGGTATCTGGTCAGATACATTCCAAACGGGGCATTGTACTCAATCATAGGTCTAATGAGTGATGAGTACAGGGGGACGATGACCTCCCTTGACCTAGATGTGAATCCCTTCATGATCAGGTGGGCGATATAGAAGGTTTTCCTAACTACTTTAGCAACATGAGTGTCAAACGAAAGGCTACTGTCAACCTGGGTCCCCAGATCCCTGATGACTTTTTCTGTGCTCAGTGGATTGCCACCTATATGGTAGCTAGGGGTAACCTTGTTTTTCCCGAAGGGTATGACTATGCATTTTTTGGCGTTTAACTTCAGGCCATGGCTCTGGCACCAGTTATCCATTTCTGTGAGGCCCTTCTGGAGGATATCTGTGTCAGATGTGTTTTTGATTATGGCGCCCAGTTTGCAGTCATCTGCAAACTTTGTCAGCCATAACCCTCCTGTGTTTGCTTGTAATTCAGAAAAGTAGATGCCAAACAAGAGTGGACCCAGGACTGAGCCCTGTGGGACACCACTTGTGACAGGCTTTGAGTCTGACATGGCTCCAGCAACTCTGACCCTGTGGGTTCTGTCACTTAGCCAGTTTGCAACCCATCTTGTGATGTATGGGTTTACATTCAAGCTGATGAGTTTTTCGATGATACCTGAGTGGGGTATTGTGTCGAAGGCCTTTGCCAGGTCGAGGTAGGCTGTATGGACTGCCTTTCCCTCATCAATGGCCTTGGTGACTGTCTCGAAAAAGTCAACCAAGTTTAAGAGGCAGGATCTGCCTTTGACAAAGCCAAACTGGGTTGGATCCAAAGTCTGCAAGTTCCCTATGTCTTTATTTATGAGTTCCATTATGATCCTCTCCATGGCTTTGCAGATAAGGCTTGTCAAGCTAATGGGGCGGTAATTTCCAGGGTCTGTGGAGGCACCCCCTTATGAAGTGGGACCACAGTCACGGAGCGCCACTCCTTGGGTACGTATCCTGAGGTGAGGCTAAGATTAAACAGCTGTCCTAACTGTGGGTTTAATTCCTCGTTGAGTTCGTGAAGCACACAGCCAGGGACACCATCCGGTCCCATGGATGCTGTGTTTTTGCCTTAGTGAGGGCAGTTCTCACCTGGGCGTTGGAGATGTTTGGCGGGCTACAATCCTCTGGAATAGATATCTCTCCTTTTGGGGGGGAGGGGGGGGAGAAGTTTGCACTGAACCTGTCAGCCAGTATGTTGGCAATGTGTGTAGGTTCAGTAATTTTCACATCATTTTGAACTAATTCTGAGCATATCTGGGAGTTTCCTCCTAGGTTTCTAACATAGCTAAAGAAGGCCTTATGATTCTCTTTAGAGTCCTTGGCGATTTTTCTCTCAAAATTTGCCTTGGATGATTTTATGAAAGCTCTTAGTTTTTTACTTATAATGATCAAAGGTGTCTTACCTTTCAAGGATTTTGCTCTATCTTGTAGTAGCTTCCTCCTTTTGTTGTAGAGCTTGTTTATGGCTGGGGTCCACCAGACTGGACGCTTGCCTTTGGTACAGAGAGTCTTAGTTTTGTTTGGGATTGCCTGATCCATGCAGTCCTGTAGGTGCTGGTAGAAGGCATTTGTAAGTGATTCAGCGGTTTGAGTAATGTTTACCACTGGCTCAGGGGCCTTAAAGGAGACCACACTAGTTTTTAGAAGTGTGAAATCGGCTTTTGAGAAGTTTTTCACTGTGGTCTTTTTTATTTCAGGTGGGGGCGGGATGAGGACCTCCAGCGAGATTAGTTTATGATCTGATCTCACCAGTGAGGGGTATACTTCCGGTGTTGAACATTTTGATCCCATGTTCGTGATGATGAGATCAAGTATGTTTTCTCCTCTTGTGGGGATGGTGACTAGTTGTTCCATGGCATTTGAGTTTATGAACTCCAGGAATCTTTGGGTTAGAGTGTTCGGGCTTGAGTAGTGTTCCCAGTCTATATTAGGGTAGTTGAAGTCACCTAGTATGATGGTGTTTGGAGATACATTTATCCTCTCCAATGTTTTCAGGAAGACCATGTGAGGTTCCTGAGTTTGAGAGGGTGGCCTGTAACATGCTACAAATTGCAGAGCAGTCTTGCCTATGGTTAATTGCACCTGGATGGTCTCCGATGCATCGTGCGTTGCCACCAACCTTGAGGTGTGGGTGTCCTTTATGAATATGGACACCCCTCCTTTCTTGGTGTTGTCCGGATTTTGGGGCCGGAACGCATGATATGAGGTGAAACCTGTTAGTGCTGGGGTGCTCTCAGGAGCCTTGAATCAGGTTTCTGTCACAGCACAGACATCGATGTTCTCCATATTGAGAAGGGCCTCGAAGTGCGTGCATCTTGAGATTGAGACTTCTGGCATTGAGCAGCATTACCCTTAGTTTTTTCCTTTTGGTGTTCTAGGGTGGTAGGTTTAGAATTTGAGCCTTGCCTAAAAAGGCACTATGGGGTGGCAAGAGCCTTTGCCAATATCCGGAAGCCCAGGGTGACAGGTGCAAGCCGTCCCTTATGAAGCAGCGTGGCTTGTCCAGCATGTCATCCCAGGCAGACAGACATTGATCCCCTTTGAATGACACCAGAATTTAAGCCAATTATTAAAGCTGATCATCTTATCACTGTATTGTGGCATCATTCTAGGTGAAGGTAGGATACTGCTCAAGGTCAGGGTCATACCTGCCTGGGCTACATAATCAGAGAGCTCCTTGATGTCCCTTTTCATGTAGTCCAAGGAGGTACATCTCAGGTCGTTGACACCAGCGTGGACAATGACTGAGTCGTACTTGTACCTGCTGTTGAGAGACCTGAGTGCTTGCATTATGTGGCGGATTCTAGCGCCCGACAGGCAGCTTACTGTGACCTTCTCTTTACTCAGTCTGGTGAGCGGGACGTCAGTGTGTCTGACTATGGAATCACCAATGACAAGTGTGTCTGGCATTTTGTTTGGCCTTAAGGGCTGTGACTGTTTGACACTCTGACTGTGTGGTCTATGTGTTGCATGTGTTGGGTCGTGAGGTGGTAGTTGTTTAGGTGTCTGCTTTGGTGGCCTCTGCTGTTTTGGTAAATTTTTGATCAGAGCCTCCGAGTATGTCTTTGTGTGAGTATGTGTATGATTTAAAGTTGTGATGGTACCATGTGTGACTGGGTATGTATTGTGTGTGGTTACCTTCTCCTCCTGTCTGGTCTTGCCAGTCCTATGTTGAGAGAGCTCAGCCTCCAGTTTGGCCGTATAGTTGCATCTCTCGCATGTATTTGTGTTTTGTGGGAGAAGGAGAGGATTGTCTGTGTACATGAGGCAATTGTAACATTGCCTCAATATTCCCAGGTTCACCAGTTGAGCTGGAGAGGACACTAGCAACTGATCCCTCGACATACTAGAAGTAGTAGATAAAGAGACTTTCAAAGGACTCCTGGGGAAGTGGGTTTTAGGCTGGTGGGGTACTATCTATAATAAGAGTGCTTTATCAAGGTGCAAGTACTGTAGGAGTAAGTGCTAGGCTTTACAGATAGAGAATAGTCTACTTGGGAATCAAGTAGAGATGAACTTTTCAGTTATAAGATATGCTGGTTAGATCAGCAGTACAGCTCGAGGAAGGTAGTTCTAAGGGAAAATTGGAAGAGTGGAATTTAGATGGCCCAAATAGTTTAACCTTGTTTAACCGCCACTGCTCTTGTGTGCAACAGTGGTAACTCGCTAAATCGCTTATCTCGCGTTTAGCGTGTTTTATAGCAGGGGGCTGAAGGGAGCTAGGAATTGGCCCAAAACGACCAATGGACTACTAGTTTCTGGCTGAAACTTCACCAAATCGGACAAACAGGCCGCTCAGTGCTTCCCACTCCCACTGGTAAGCAAAGAAACTTCCCTCCTTCCTAATAAGGCAATGGATCAGTAACAGGAACTAAAAACAAAGCCCAGGGATCAGCGACTCTGAAACTGGACTACTCTAGTTCAGTAAGGCGGGAAAACAAGAGATTTTTTTTTGTTTTATTACAGAGACAAGGAAAAAACAGACAGTAAATGCTATAAATGCTGTAAATCGGCTAGCGCACTTTAGTGTGTAGCCTACAGAAACAATTTGCAACAATTAGTAACTTAAAGTGCAATAAACAGTGTAACGCTAGCTTAAATAACAGTGGGAAAGCCACAAAAAATACTTATATCTGGTAGAAAGTCACTCTTTTAGCTCTCTGCTGCTTGGATCACTCTGCAGGCCACCACGAGGATCTGTGCTGAGTTGGTACAAGCTGGAAAACGCATGTTTAGCGTGTTTTATACCAGGGGGCTGAAAGGAGCTAGGAATTGGCCCAAAACGACCAATGGGCTACTAGTTTCTGGCTGAAACTTCACCAAATCGGACAGAAAGGCTGCTCAGTGCTTCCCACTCCCACTGGTAAGCAAAGAAACTTTCCTCCTCCCTAATAAGGCAATGGATCAGTAACAGGAACTAAAAACAAAGCCCAGGGATCAGCAACTCTGAAACTGGACTACTCTAGTTCAGTAAGGCAGGAAAACAAGAGATTTTTTGTTTTTTTACAGAGACAAGGAAAAAACAGACAGTAAATGCTATAAATGATGTAAATCGGCTAGCGCACTTTAGTGTGTAGCCTACAGAAACAATTTGCAACAATTAGTAACTTAAAGTGCAATAAACAGTGTAAAATGCAGAAATCTCTTAAAGTAGCAGTAAAACAGGCGAAATGCAGTCGCTAGCTTAATAACTGTGGGAAAGCCACAAAAAATACTTATATATGGTAGAAAGTCACTCGTTTAGCTCTCTGCTGCTTGGATTACTCTGCAGGCCACCACGAGGATCTGTGCTGAGTTGGTACAAGCTGGAAAACGCGTGTTTAGCGTGTTTTATAGCAGGGGGCTGAAAGGAGCTAGGAATTGGCCCAAAACGACCAATGGACTACTAGTTTCTGGCTGAAACTTCACCAAATCGGACAGAAAGGCTGCTCAGTGCTTCCCACTCCCACTGGTAAGCAAAGAAACTTCCCTCCTTCCTAATAAGGCAATGGATCAGTAACAGGAACTAAAAACAAAGTCATCTATACCTGTCCTGCTGGCTGAGGCCTGGTGGTGGGTATGTGAGCCTCACTGACATGCATGTGTGTCCTATGGAGACACACAGTTATTTTGGCCACCAGTGTACTGCAGTTGGATTTGTTACCTTGTCTAGTACTGCCTAGTGTGTTGACACCAGTATTTGTTATGGATTTCATGCTGCCCATATAGGTGTCCAGTATCTGCTGCCATCCCATTCAGCCACCCTACTCCCTTGCATTCTTGCTTCCATACCATACATGCAACTATCATAACATACTACTCCATTCAGTAATTGATGGGAAGGGTGACTTACCTTGTGGCTTTGCCAGTACTGAGGATGGTGCTGGAGGGCTGACTATGTCGGATGCACATAGTATACTACCTATACATGGTAAAGCACAGGTAGTGTCATGTTTGGCATCTCTTATGTGTGAGTCAGAGAGAGGTGTCATTCCCTGGGTCCTTAACGTGTCAGTGTATGTGCTATGCCTTGCCTCTTTTCCAAGGCCTGGGCATACTGGGCACGCCTCCTTCTGCCTACAGGGGCAGGCTCAGGATGTTCCTCCTCTGAGTCCCTCCGTGGCTCTGCTGGCCTTGGCAATGGTGGGGGGCTGTGTGGCCCTGCACTGTGCTGTTCCTGCTGCAGCTGTTTCCACAGGACAATATTGTAAAGCATGGCACATACTATGAACATTTGTATACATGTAGCTGGAGAGTACTACAAGGCTCCACCTGATATGTCCAGGCAGCAGAACCGTACTTGACTTGAGCATCCCAAACACACCCTCTATAATGATTTTGGTTTATGCGTGTGCCTCATTATGGCATTCTTGTTCAGGTGTGTGTGCATTTCTGAGGGGTGTCATCAGCCACGGCTCCAGTGCGTAGCCAGCATCCCCCACTAGTTGGCCATATGGGATGTCCTCAGTGGCAAATGACTGGACAGCTGTGTCATATGCCAGATGTGGGAGTCATGATAGCTTCCAGATATGCCAGCACACATATTCAAGATAATGTCCTGGGCATCACACATGACCTGGCAGTTGATGGGGTGGGGGGCCTTGCGGTTTATTTAGACCCTACCCTGATCACTGGATTGTGCTTTGATGTGTATGTGCATGCAGTCGATAGCACCCATTACCTCAGGGTATTCTTCAATTTGGTGGAAGAGATGCATATTGCTGGTCAATGCCTCAGCGGTATTGACGAAATATGTGCTCACCGGCATGTGCTGAAATGGCATCCAGGAACTGGTGGTGTACCCTGGATGCTGATGCCTGTGAGATCCCCATGATATCCCCAGTTGTTCTTTGGAAGGTACCTGTGGCTAGTATTCTTAGGCCTACACATACCTTGGTATCCACTGGGGTGGGTATGTGTAGGCCTAAGAATACTAGCCACAGGTTAGTGAGGGGTTCTGCCTAATGTAGTTAGGAATTTTGTTCCATAGCATGGGGAGTCTCTGTGACAGGAATCTATCCCTCCATCATGTTCTATTTATTGTTGTGGTGAGGTTTAGCTCACTAGATTGCATGGCTCGCAGTGACTTGGATTTCTTTAGGTGGAGCATGTCCATCAATTCTGAGTTGGACATGGCTTTGAAAGTCAGACAGAGATCACCTCTGAGTAAGCGATATGCCACTGAGTACAGCTGGAGTTTTTTCAGTCGGGCTGCATAGGACGTATGATTGAGGCCAGTAATCCTCTTGGTGAGGTGCTTCTGTGGTCTATCCAGCTGTTAGAAGTGTCTTGTAAGGTACATCCCAAATGGGGCATTGTACTCTATGATGGGTCTGATGAGTGATGAGCAGAGGGGCACTATAACCTTTTTATTTCTAGATGTGAACCCCTTAGTAACTAGATGGGCCACATAGAAGGATTTCCTAACTACTTTGCCAATATGATTGTCAAAGGAGAGATTACTATCTACCTGGGTCCCCAGATCTCTTATTACCTCTTCTGTATTAAGGGGGCTGCCAGCTATGGGGTAATTTGTGGGTGTTTTGTTTTTCCCAAACGGGATGACTATGCATTTTTTGGCATATAGCTTGAGGCCATGACTTTGACACCAGGTGTCTGTCTCAGTAAGACCTTTTTGAAGGATGTCTGTGTCAGCCAGAGAGTCAGTTATGGCTCCCAGTTTGCAGTCATCAGCGAACTTGGTTAGCCATAGTCCTCCTGTGTTTGCCTGTACTTCTGAGAAATATATGCCGAACAGTAGGGGTCTCAGAACCGAGCCTTCTGGGACACCACTTGCGACTGGTTTAGAGTCGGACCGGGAGCCTGCTATTCTTACAGTGTGATTTCTTTCTGTAAGTCAGTTGGCAACCCATCATGTGACATAGGGGTTTATGCTCAGGCTGGTGAGTTTTTCTATAATACCTGAGTGAGGAATGGTGTTGAATGCCTTGTCGAGATCAAGGTAGGCTGTGTGAACCACCTTTCCCTCATCTATTGCCTTGGTGACTGTCTCGAAGAAGTCAAACAGGTTTAGTAGGCATGATCTGCCCTTAACAAAGGCGAACTGTGTCAGGTCAAGTGTTTGGAGGTAATACAGCACTTCCTTAACTAAGCTTAGCTAAGGGAAAACACGGGTCACAGAGTTCCAATGAACTTACAGCAAGCATGACACACCCCTTTATGAAGTCAATCAGATCTTAGACTTGCACTGTTGTATTCCTGTACCTACACGGTTATGTACAAGCTGACACTTTGAAGAAATCTGCGATTCAGTATAACTCCCCTCATTTGCATGCCCCAGTGTGTAGGTCGTTAGTTACTGTACTTAAACAGACACTTTCCCCTTGACAACCACTGCTGCTGGGTATTGTTTACATTCTGCATGTCATTGACTATAATAGCAAAAATGCAAAAGTCAGTTAAAATTAACTATTCCCATTTCTTTTTTTATTCTTGGCACATTGCTGCCCTAAGCTTAAACTTCCGAGATCGGCAAAAAAAAAAAAGTTTAATTTAAAAAAAAATGTTTTTTTCATGCCAATGGCCTTATATTTATCCATTGGCATTTGTATTAAACATAATACATGCTTTTACACAAGCTGTCATGCCTCCGTTTTGTCAGATGTTGAAATGTATTCGGTTACTAGCCGAATACATTTCTGCACTGACACTGTAATTATATGGAGTCCGTGCAGCTTGTTGAATTGCAAAATAACCTCATTTGCATGATTTTCACCAGAAAATGAGGTGATTTGCATATTTGCTGGTTTTCCGTAGAGGAAGAGTGTGGAGCTGCTCGTGCATGTGTAAACGGCAGTATCCTGAATCGCTCAGCGACCATTTTCCATGCAGGAGCTCCTACACTGTTCCTGCATGGAAATTTAGCCTTCCTGAATCCAGGGGCATGTGTTTGCAATAATTGCAGCACTTACACTTGTGCATACCTTGGAATCTTCCCCGCTGATTCAACTTAACTTCACAAAAACCTTTCAAGTTCCAACCTCTTCTAAAAACAAATTTTGGGTATTCATCTATTTTTTTCTAATGCTGGGGTCATCCATGAGCAAACCACAATTTTTTCATATAATTTGTTTTAAATGGGTAGCATTCATAGAATAAGGTGCAATAAAACTGATGGTATAATTAGTATCAGGTGCATGAACCTGACAGCTATTACCAGCAACGGATTCAGTATAACACTCATCAATACCATTGTGCTGCATATCAATGGTCAGAACTGGCTTATATTGGCCTGTACTCCTTTTGAGGCATACTTTATCAATTAAAGTTTTCAAGAGATGTAAGGGGTAACCACGTCTTAAAAACATATTTCTCATAAGTGACATTTTTTCTTGAAATTCTGAATCTAAAGTTATCATTCGAGCCACTCATGCAAGTTGTCCCTTGACAACCGAGCATTTTTGATAATATGGATGTGAACTAGTAAAATGTAACAAACTATTTGAATATGTCTTTCCTATATATTCTTGCTACATATTTTTTCAAGATAAACCTCCTTTCTTAAATCAACATCCAAATAAGAAATTCTATTATTGGCAAAAACATGGGTGAACGTATGGTAGATGCCATCATCAGGCCCTGTGGGGAACAACAGTTTGTGAGGCCTGCATAGGCACATGGATTCATAAGTTCATATGAGCCCAGTAGCCTTACTGTAGAGTGTGTCCTAGGTGTGTAGAACCCTATCTGTGTAAACACATAAATACTTTTATTGAGTATAGTTGGATGTCTGAGTTTAGCAGAGCAAGGTTGTCAGTACCACTAACTGACTCTCTCCATGAGGGAGCACTCAACATTATATATTGCACTTTGTAATATGGTTGATATATGTGTGTAAAAAATACTGAGTCCCCAGGGTTGCATTGCTTTGAAGGGGGGGGGGAGTGGACAACACATGTGTGTACTGTGCACTTATGATGTATGCTAAGAATGTGCCCTGAAAAACTGATCGTATGCACAGAAGATTATCTGAATTAGGACTGTCACCTCCAGAGATAGGTGACAATGTAATTGTGTGATATAGCCAGTTGGACTAAATCAAGTGTGTCAAGTAGAAACATTTACAACATGGAGAGCTATATACGGGCCGTTTTTTTTTTTTGGAGAGACAGGAATGCTGGGGAAGAGACATAGGTATTTCTGGGACAGGTAAGTTGGCAAGGGAGGAAGCAATTGCTGACAGACAGGACATAGAAGACAAGACACAGAGATGGTGAAGAACACAAGAGGTGGGTGAACACCATGGTTGTGGTAATGGTATGGACCTCACAAACAAATGGACATCAAGCTGTGTGGCAGTGAGAATTGAGTCCTCACCCAGTGGACTGTCATGTCTGTCACCTCACTGCTCTGATGGCTGCAGTGTCTGGCATCTGCATCTCCTTGTGTTATTCAGTACAATGATGGAGAGCAGCACCTCCAACTGGCATAGCCATGTGCCCACAGAGTGTTGCACAATCCTAAGCACCATCCCCGGCAGTTCATCTTGGGTGATAAAATCACTTGTTCTGCCACTAATCCTAGAAGGAACCACAGGGCTTTACTCTGGGGCAAAAGTACCTGAGGGGCCAGATAGTGCAGGGGCAGCACAAGGGGCACTATCATGTTGCAGCTCAGATGTGCTGGGCCTTGTTGCCATAGCCAGTGAAGTGGGGCAGGTGTATAATGTGGGCTAGGCATACCCCTCTGTTTTATGGGGAAAAAATGAAAAACAAACAAAAATAAAAGTGAAAATAAAGGTTGGGCTGTGAGACTGCTCAAGTTGTCTTATTTGCTTGTTTAGGCTGAGGAGAGTGGTCTTACAGTTCTTGGTTCTCACTTTTGTATTTGTAGGCAGCAGCTTTTGCTTTAGGCAGCAGCTTCTTTGGCTTACTGTATAACCTAGTAATGACAGAAGTGTGTCTGCCCAGGACAAAATAACAGTCTCCCACATTCTGCTGTAAAAGGTTCACTGTAATGTCCAACAACAGCTCACACACACACACACACACACACACACACACACACACACACACACACACACACACACACACACACACACACACACACAGACCCACACCAACTTCCCCCATTTGACTTCAGTGAGAATAGAACTCCTACCTATTTAACTACACAGACTAAAGAACACAGCACTTAATGCAAGCACCACAGCTCAAGTCTGACTAGGATCGTGCCAGGCAACACTTTATAGATGATGATATCAGCAGTGTCTTTTGAGGACAAGATAACAGTGTTCCACAGCCTGCTGTAAAATGTTCACTGCAAAGTCCCGCAACAATTCACATAACCACCCCCAGTTGGCTGCAGTGAGAACAGAACTCATACCTACCTAGGTACACAGACTACAGAATGCAGTACTTTGTGTAAGCACTATGGCACAAGTCTGAATTTGATAGGACTACAGCTGAACTTATAGTAGATGACATTGGCAGACCATGTGGGAGACAGGAGGTTGGGGGAGCATGCATGAAATGGACGTGTAGGTTTGTGCAAGTCTCAAAAAACTGGCATGCATGCCATTGGAGAGGTAACTGTGGGATACACACTCTTGATCTTCTGTCTACACACATACACACACACACACACACACACACACACACACACACACACACACACACACACACACACACACACACACACACACACACACACACACACACACACACACACACACACACACACACACACACACACACACACACACACTTGACTGCAGTGAGAATAGAACCCCTACCTATCTAAGTACACAGTCTACAAAACACAGGAATTAATACATGCTCCATGGCATAAGTCTGATGTTGACAGGACTGCAGGTGAACTTATAGTAGATGACATCAACAGGCTGTGTGGGAGACAAGAGTTTGGGAAAGCCCACATAAGTACAATGCTTCATATTATAATCTGAGGTTAGTAGCCTAATAGCAGTAGGCTGTTTGAAGGCCTAGCTGTGCAACAACAAAAGTACCCTTATTGAACATACTTGGCTGTTTGTGTTTTGCAGGGCAAGGCTGTGAGATCCACCAAGTAGACCTAGCTATGAGTGAGCACACAACATTATATATAACACTTTGTATCGTGGTTGATATATGTGTGAAAAAACTAATGACAACCCAGGTTGTAGTGCTTGTTTGGGGTGTCTGCGGTGGGGAAAATGTGGATGTATGATAAAATATATGACATATAGTTATATTGTGCCCCTAGTTTGCAATGCTTCTGCATGTAGTATTATGTCATGAATAGGAACTGGACAAAAAAGACAAATATTAAAATATCATATATACATTTCCATAGTGCATCAATCATTTGATTTGCGCTATAATAAAGTGTAGACATGTGAGATAGGCCTGTTTGCATTCAGCAAGGCAGTGCACAAATGTGAGCCACATTGCTAATATTTGCTACTATACCCCAGTCCCATCTGCACTCCAGGCTGGCTTTTTGCAATGGCTAAGAGCATTAATTGAATGTATCCATTTCCTATTTTGGGTGCCTGCATTCCAGGCAGTCTGGTTTTCCTGTTTTGGCAATATTGTGCATTGCGCAAACAAGATAAGCTTAGCCAAACCATCTTTCAAGACAAGGCACACTGCGCAAAAGTGGAATTAAAAAAAGACAAAAAGGAAAATATACTAAAACTAAGGAACACATATTCAAAATCTGTAAAAGCACAGTAAAAGTTGATAGTACACATCACAAATTTCTACATATGTCAGCATTTGAACCAACACAACAGTACAGCTTCAGAAAACAGGGGGGGATGCCTTATTCCTATTTCCCACACAAATAACTTTGCATCAATGAAATTGTCATTCTTCACACAACCAATTTCATCATAATGTACACTGCATTCAAACCATCAGCTGTGATTTGTACATTTAATTATCGTTAATATATTTGGATATAGAGCAGTTAGTAATCACACAGCCTGTCATAAGTATGCTTACAAATATATAGCTCTATACTACCTTTCGCTTGATCATTCGACAGTTATCTAACACATGCAGTGTTCGAGTTATTCTATATCATTGGTCATAACATGTGAGAGGATAGTAACTGAGAATAATATGATATGTAGTTGCCAACAAATGAAGTCCAGGTTGGATGGCGCAAACATGCATATGCTGTTCTTTTTGGGGTTAGCATAGCTGAGTTACTATTATGGCAGGAACAAGGATACACTCTTATTTAATGAGTGAACAAAGCTCAGCTACTGTTATAATACAAACAAGTCTGAAGTCTGAAACTGCAATGTGCATCATCATGTTCTAACTTCTATCTTTAATGATTTACCAGTACAAAGGTATGGTACTCAACTGAGGCCATGCAGGGAACATCAGTGTTCTTCAGAGGTATGACTGTGTGAATCATTCATGCCTAAGGCCTACTAATTACAAATGGACAAATATAAGTAAAATAAGTGTCTGGTGTCACATGTAAAAGTACTTTCTATACAAATCCACCACCATATACCTGTGTACTGTGTTGATTTAAGAAATACAAGGATATGCCATTACATTATAAAATAATACACTCTAGGTTCATGACTTACCTTGCAAATGCAGTAATTGACATGCCTTTATTTCAGGGCTGAGTCTGTCTGATGCAAGCAGTACACAGCCAATACATGGGATGGTAAAGGTAATGTGATTTGCCTGGCATCAATTTTACTATATATATATATATATATATATATATATATATATATATATATATATATATATATATATATATATGTGACTAGGAAAAAGGTATTAGGTCCCTAGGCAGTCAGTGAATGTGCTATACATTGTCTCTTAGCCAAAGCAAGGGCATACTGAGCACTCTTCTGTCCACCTACAGGGACAGCAGCTGGGGGTTCCTCCTTTGAGTCATCCTCTGACTGTGGTGACCTAGGCAATGGCAGGGGTATGTGCGCCCTTCCACTTACTGATCCTGCTACATCTATTTCCACAACATCAGAATGCAGAGCATAGCACATACTGTGAATATTTGTGCACATGTGCATTGGTTATACTGCTGGACTCCACTGGATATATCTAAGCACTGGACCTCTGACTTCAGAAGCCCTAACACATGCTCTATGATGTTTGTCGTTTGAGTGTGTGCCACATTATGGCATTCTTCCGTGGGTGTGTATGTCCTTCTGATGGGTGTCATCAGCCATGGTTTCAGGGCATAGCCAGCATCACCCAGTTAATAATCCTGTGCGATATCCCCCATAGCAAACATCTGGTACATCTGTGATGTGTGCCAGATATTTGGAGTCATGATAACTGCCATGGTTGCCAGCACACACATTCAAGATAATTTCCTGGGTATTACACATGATTTGGCAGTTGATGTAGTGGTATCCCTTGCAGTTAATGTAGATTCGACCCTGCTCACCAAGCAGTGCCTTAATGTGTACATGAGTGCAGTCTGTGGTACCCAGTACTTTAAGTTACTGCACTACATGGTAAAACAGTTACATATTGCTAGCCATCTTTTCAGAACTCTGGGGGAAAAATATGTGCTCACTGACATGCCTGAGCATATCACCCAAAAACTGGTGGAGGATCCTGAAGGCTGATACCTGTGGCACATCCATCAGGTCCCCACCTGGTCTTTGAAAGGTACCAGTAGCTATTATTCTAAGGGCTTCAATGTCTTAGTTTCCATTGAGATGGATTCTCCTCAGTTGGCTCTGGTTCTGAGTTGAGGGCAGCAGAGCTTACAGAGTTTTTATAATGTGTCCCTGTCTACCCTGTAGCATTCTACAATCTCATATAGCACATGAAAGTTACCCTCGGCCTGAACACTCTTCTCCTTCTCAGCCTAGGCCTATTGTCAGCAGCACCAGCAGCACTGGCTTCAGCCTCTAGCACATACAGATATAGAATAGCTGCAGCAGCCCCTAGTTTTGTGTCAGTTAAAATTTCCTTGTCTCTACTCTAATGGTATTGAAGAATAAAGGAAAAAAACAGGATTCAGGGTGCATGTCTACTTTATACATTGTTGAATAGCTCCACTGTGTTGGATTGATTGAATAACATGCAATTCACCTGCTTATGCTATAACTAGTATGTATTAAACATACCTGTTGCTTGCTATTAGTAAGCTATACACTCCTCTGAACACATTCATGTACCTCTGTGCACCTTCCCATAAATAAGGTAAGCACAGGCAAAATTGATATTGCCTCCATTCTCATGATATCGGGCAAACATGGACCATAAAAAATGAAGAAAAGGTTGCACACCCTGTAGTCAAACCCAGGACCATCTATATTCCAGCCTTAACACATGCATGTGCTGCCACATGAATAGCTACATAACAACACAAAGAAATCTGCCATTCATTCCTGTGTATCTTGTGGTTGGGCTAAGCACCATATTGCACAAACAATGGCAAATTAAAAAGAAAACTGCATAGACACCACACATTTTAACAACCAACTAATGAGGATAACACAGAACTTGGGAAATGTGCACTACTTACATGCATTTTCACCATCCACAGCCCTACATGTTCACCTCTGCAAGTGTAACCTGACACACCCCTCTGATGTCAGCATTCACTGCTGCCATGCATTCAATACAGACACTGTGGAAGTGCCTACACAAAGTGAAGATAAATACATGGTTACTGTTTTTTGAGATTCAACAATTCTGATGAGTTTTGACCTCATTTGGATCTTCACCATGCTGACAGACTGGAATCTACATGGTTAGTAACCATGTATGTAGGAAAACTGCATGGGAGCCCAATGTTGTAACAGATGAATACATGCTTTAATAAAATGGGACTGGAAACCATCAGCTACATTCTGCATATGCTTACCTTATAGTATAACACTCTGTTTGATTGAAGTTTACACATTGATTACAAGCATATTCTTTATTTGGGGGGTGGCGAACAATTTGCATTTATGTCATGGCACTTCAAAAGGAATTATTATGATTGTTACACTGATTTTCTAACATCCACCCTCCGTAACTAGGTCAGAATATGTTTGATGTTACATGTTAAAGGCAGTTATGTACAAATGTATGAGCTTTTACTTGCTTTTGTTCCCATGTAGACTCCTTTTCATGGCTGTATTTGGAAAGTTTTGGAATACACGGCCAATAAAACCACGGAGTCTCCATGGTTGCTTTAGAGGTTATCAAATCTCACCACCATGTTGATTTGCTTCATTGGCATGAAATTCAGCTACTTATGCTGTAATTTGCATGCCATGAAAGTTTCTGTTTTTGTGTGTGAGTGCACACTGCTACATGCCACCACACAGAGTTTATTGAATTTAAAACTTTTTGCGGCCATGTACACATCATCTTGTGATGTGCACATGGTCAAAATTATTCTGTATCCTTTATTGAATCCCCCGTTAGTCATTTATTAAAGCATTTTTTCCATAAACAGTGATAACTAGTAAATTTCTGAATAGTCCAGTGCATTAAACTGTAGTAGAAGTTCAGTACTGAGAGAATTATCTCTGCTTCAGTTTATGTTTCACTGCTTTTATATTCTGCTTACCATTAATCTGCTTAAAGTTGTATTTTGTGTCCACCCTATCCCCCACTGAAACATTAACTTAAAGTTTCTGAACGAGCTCCAATATTGGCTTTATTTGATTGGATGTCTTTCTAGCTAGCCTCTTATTTCCATCACAGAGATACCATCACCCAGTGTCTCTTATCCAAGACTGGGTGGAACAATGAGTAACTAGCTTTTTATTAAACAGGAAAGAAAATTATTTGAATACTGCTTCAAAATTTATATTCCATTTGTAGTTTTCTGTATGGTGGTAAGTATTTGTACTTTTTTGCTCATTTTCCCATGTTTTAACCAAAGCAAAAGTTATCTGCTTGCATTCTTTACTTTGTTCTAGAACCTTTATCTTACATTTTAATTTGCAAATCTGCAGTTGTGGGAAGGTTGTGTTTCAGTAGTATTCTGTACTTCTACTTCCACAAGTAGATTTGTAAAAACTATTCATTTATATTTTAAACCCTGTTGGCCCATAGTCATGAAGTTTAGTTCACAGTTGTGGTAGGACTGCGTCCTACTGCCAGATTTGAGTCTTAGTCATTTATTGTTGCATTTTTTACATAGCCAGTGTTACTGTTAAATGTTTGCATAGTCTGGTGGATTTATTTGATTGGATTCCTCTCTAGCTAGCTTGCTTGTTCCTCTGCAGCTAGTCTGCTTGAAGAGTTTTTCCATCTCTCCTACCCCTTCTGCTGTGGTGGTTTTCTAAGGCTGTGTCTCTGGCCTCCACCTCTTATGGTAATATGATTTGTAAAGTCCCTCTCTCCCCTATTTTATTGTTATTGTCAGTTGCATAAGCTATTTTTGTACTATTGCCAACCACTGTTTTCCATAGATCCATGATAAGTCTCAACCCCGCACAGTATTGCTGTTGAGTAAACGTCTTTTACTACATATTTCCTGCTCATTTTGCTAGAGCTTAGCAAATCTTGGAGTCCTAGTGTCTATTCCAGAAGTTTTTTTACTTATATCCACTGCCATCCTGGTAAATTGAAATTCCTTTGATTGTGAAATTACACTTGCTTAAGTTATTTTACGTGATCACTACTATTTCTTGCTTTTATGTGATATTTCACTATATTCTTTGCATAAAAAAATGTTCTTCCTCTCACTGTTATGTTACTGTAGTACAACAGGCTTAAAATTGCCTTCAGCAAGCGAATTTAAGCTAGCTGTTTAATTGGGATTGTGCTATCATTGCAATTGTGGGTCTCTTCTGTTGTGTCTTTACATTAGAAGAACTAGGTTTATTCATCTTGTGGTAGGAAGTATTTGCCTGCGCTATATGAGTTGGGATATACACAAAAGGACTCATAGTATAGTCATTTTATTGGACAGAGGGCACATTAGTTAGTTTTCTGTTTTTCTGCGCTGCTATAAATTTGCACATTTGCATGGGTAAGGCATGTCCTGTACAGTAGCAAACACTTAGAAAGCAAATTTTCCTTGTAAAACAGTCCATAAAAATTGTACAATGTAAAGCAGCAATTTGGAAAAATACCTTGCTCACCAACAAGCTTAGATCAGCAAGTTGGGCATCTAGTGGCAATATCTACAAGTTTAGTAGAATTTGGTATTATACAAACATTAAAGTTAGTAGAATTTAGACTGTTTAGCATACCCTGTCCCAGTAAAACATCCCTTATTAATCTGCTCCATCAAAGCACCCTTAATAGCCTTCAAACCCCAATATATCCTTTCCTTGTGACTCACCAAAGGGCTGGACAGCATAGATATACAATTTCCTAGCTTTTCTTCTTGCAGCTTGCTGGGTATGGTAATCTTAAGACAATGTAGCAATTGTTTCATGTTTACCGGCAACCACTTAATCCTTAAAGAAGCAGACACAGAATGTGAGAGGTATATTTACACAAAGACACCAGAGGCTTAACTATTGTTTACAAGCACACATTAGGTTATTGAAACAATGAACACGACATCCACCTCACATAGCATACAGCACACACATAGACTAATGAAGGCACTTGAAAACAATATTTTTATACAACAAAGATCACCTAGACTGCCCACTGGCAATGCTATGCCTCACCAAGCCCAAAGACACTCAGAAAAAATAATAGCTCACACATACTGTCACTGTCAGTGGAACCCCAAACACTAAACCCCTAAGGCAAACAAACACATTTCCCAGGACCATCATCATAGTGAACACCGTTGTAAGATATACTGATAACCCCTCTAACTATGCTGAACAAGTTGAAGATAATTGTTAGTTACTTACCTATAGCCATGATCTTCCAAATCATGCACACACGCCAGTAATTACACCACAGGTACCAGTATGATTCCACTGTAGTCCATGTAGGTGTAAAAGACCTGAGATGTACCTCCCTGGAATGGCTCTATATTAGAAGCACGAAAACCCTAAACCGCGAACGCTCTCATGAGCCAAAATGCCAGGAATCGAAAGTGTGATTGCGGGGTCATGTTACAGTGAGGAGTGGGATATTTGCCCTTTCCTCAGAGTTAGAATATATAGTTAGCAGGGGGTGTGGGAGGCACAGCCCCACACAATAGCAACTTTGATTACCGGCATTTTTGCTCATGTGAGCGTTCGCGGTTTAGGGTTTTCGTTCTTCTAATATAGACCACTTGGAATATATGAACAGAGATGTTATGGAGCCTTCAGACTATATGTTTCAGACTGGTATGAACCCAGAATTGAGCAGCATAGTCCCATCACTGAGGATGATGATGATAATACAATATAAGTGAAAAATGATTGCTTTCAACAACTGGCTTTCTTTCTGGTGTTATTCTAAGGGGAACCGATATTTGTCAGTTTAGGAGTACATGGTTACTAGACCATGTTACTTTACTAAGGATGATTTGCACATTTCCTCTCTAGGCTTTCAAATATTGGCCAAAATATTACCCACCCCCTACTGCCCTTTTTAGGCAATGCCAAACGGACAAACCTACCAATGGAGCAAAATCAACTCAACTTTACTTCAAGGTGTTACTGCTAAATGCCAGGAGACTAAATAGAAAAATTCACTCCCTCGAAGCCCTCCTGACAATAGAGAATATAGACATCTGTGCAATTACCAAGACATGTTTTAAGTTGGCAGAGAGTACCCCAGTATTGCAAGTTTTCAGTGCCTTTCACCCTTTATGGCCAGTAGCTCCCAGACAATGGCTAAAGGTGGAGGTATCTTAATATACATCCATAGCAAACATACCTCTAGCATGGTCAAACAGGATGGCACATTGGAGTTGCTCCATGTGCAGATCACCATAGACAAAATCCCTTTCCATATCCTAAACAGTTATAGGTCACACTCTATGCCCCAAGAAGTTCAGAATGCATACTGGAGACACTTACCATCCAGCCTAACACCATACTCATGGGAGGCTTTAGTTGTCCCTCTAGAGACTGGGAATCCTATACAGCCTCAAATCAATAGGCACATAGAGTCCTGGACTTCATTAAAACAAACAACCTTGACCAAATGGTAAGTGCACCCTCTAGAGGCTCCAGCATAGCAAACCCTGTGTTCACAAAAATGGCAGATTTCTGCACCCCCCCCCCCCAAAGTCACATCCTCCCTGGTAAGGTCTGACCATAAAGCTGTCTCCTTCAAAATCAAAATCAAGTCCATAATCCAATTAAATCCAGTAAAGGTTAAGAACTATTCCAAGGAAAATTACCTTTTATTAAGTGACAGTTTGGCAAAATTCAATACCCCTCCAAACCCAGGGAATACAGAAGCCTATGCCAAATTGCTTTTACAAACTCTGTACAACCATGTCAATGACTGCATTGAGGTTGTTGTACCTACCAGATGTAAGCCCAGGACTTGTCCCAGAAGCAAACTGCTCTGGCAGCATCCCAAATTAAACAGGCTATACAACAAAAGGAAAAAAAAATATGGCAAAAATCAGGAAGGGTAACTCCAATGAAGATGAAAACTCTCCTGTCAAACTAAATAGGTAAGTAATAGGGCTAACTAAGTCAAGCAGAGCCAGCTTTGAGGTGAAGATAGCATCCCTGATGAAAGATAACCATGCTTCCTTCATCTATGTCAGAATCCTTAGGAGCAGCACACAGCAAAGTAATGAACTGGTGGTTAAAGGTGCCACATTCACTGAGCCTGAAAATATAGTCAAAATGTTAGTGGAAAAAGTCAGTTTCAAGTTTACTCCCCTCTCATCCACAAACATCACCCAAAAAATCCCCTTAAAAATAACCACTCCAACTGTAACTAAGGAGCATAGGTTCATAGGTTCATAGGTTCATACTAGGCTATCTGCCCTAGGGCATTTATAAGCCTAGCCAGAGTGTGTTTGGCTTTTGCCACCCATTTTAAATTAATTTTGATATGCCTTTTTCTGAGGTTAGTATACTGTGCCTCTGTCTAACAGTGACACAGAAGTGATAGCCGGGGTAAACCTACGATCTCCCATCCACTCATCAAGATTCCTCTTGAAGAGAGTCAACATGGGTCTCTGCCTAACCTGGACTGGGATTTTATTCCAGAGTGAAGGGAGCCTCTGGGTTATGAATCTGTCCCTCCAGCATGTCCTATTTATTTCAGTGCTAAGGTTCAAGTCTCTTGAGTGCGTAGCTTGATGGGATTTGGATTTTCTGAGGTGCAGCATGTCCATTAATTCCGGGTTGGACATGGCTTTATACGTCAGGCACAGATCGCCTCTGAGCAGGTGGTATGCCACTGAGTAGAGCTGGAGTTTCTTTAACCGGGCAGCATATGGCATCTGTTTGAGCCCTTTGATCCTCTTGGTGAGGTACTTTTGGGGTCTTTCCAGTTGCTGCAGGTGTCTGGTAAGGTACATCCCAAAAGGGGCATTGTACTCAATTATGGGCCTGATGAGGGATGAGTAAAGAGGCACGATGACCTCCCCTGATCTAGATGTGAATCCCTTCATGATTAGGTGGGCTATATAAAATGTTTTTCTAACCACTTTGGCCACGTGGTTGTCAAATGAGAGATTGCTATCAACTTGGGTCCCCAGGTCCCTAATGACTTCTTCTGTACTTAATGGATTAACACCTATGTGGTAATTTGTGGGCACTTTGTTTTTGCCAAAGGGGATGACTGTACACTTTTTGGCGTTTAGCTTGAGGCCATGGCTCTGGCACCAGTTGTCTGTTTCTATGAGGCCCTTTTGGAGGATGCTTGTGTCGGCTGGAGAGTTGATTATGGCACCCAGTTTGCAGTCATCTGCAAACTTGGTCAGCCACAGTCCTTCCGTGTTGGCCTGTACCGCCGAGAAATATATACCGAACAAGAAAGGTACCAGGACTGAGCCTTGTGGGACGCCACTTGTAACTGGTTTGGAGTCTGACATCGCTCCAGCAATTCTAACCATGTGGGTTCTGTCCTTGAGTCAGTTTGCAACCCATCTAGTGACATAGGGGTTTATATTTAAGCTGGTGAGCTTATCTATAATGCCCGAGTGGGGTATTGTATCGAAGGCTTTTGCGAGGTCCAGGTAGGCTGTGTGGACCACCTTCCCCTCATCAATGGCCTTGGTGACTGTTTCAAAGAAATCTACCAGGTTTAAGAGGCAAGATCTGCCCTTAACAAAGCCAAACTGGGTAGGATCCAGTGTCTGTAGGTCCCCAATATCTTTATTTATGAGGTCCATGATGATCCTTTCCATAGCTTTGCAGACCAAGCTAGTCAGGCTTATGGGGCGATAGTTTCCAGGATCCGTGGAGGCACCACCTTTGTGGAGAGGGACCACTGTTGCTGTACGCCACTCTTTGGGTACATATCCTGTAGTAAGGCTAAGATTGAACAGTAGTTTTATGTTTGGGTTTAGCTCTTCTTGGAGTTCATGTAGGACGCAGCCCGGGACACCATCTGGTCCCATTGATGCCATGTTTTTTGCTTTGGAGAGGGCGGCTCTTACCTGAGCATCTGAGATGTCAGGGGGGTAGCGCTCTGTTGGGATAGATATTTTCCCTTTTGGTGGAGAGGGTGGGGGGAAGTTTGCACTGAACCTGTCAGCTAGGATGTTGGCAATATCTGTGGGCTTGGTGTATTTTTTGTCATTTTGGACTAATTCTGAGCATATCTGGGAATTCCCACCCAGGTTCCTAACATAACTAAAGAAAGCCTTGTGATTATCCTTAGTGTCCTGTGCAATTTTTCTCTCGAAGCTGGCCTTAGACGATTTTATGAGTGCCCATAGTTTTTTGCTAATACTGATCAGAGATGCCTTCCCTTTTTGTGATTTTGCTCTGTCATGTAGTAGCTTCCTCCTTCTATTGTATAGTTTGTTTATGGCTGGCGTCCACCATACAGGACGTCTGCCTTTGGAGGATTGGGTCTTGGTTTTATTTGGGATTTCATGATCCATGCATTCCTGAAGGTGTTCATAGAATGTGTTTATAAAGGATTCTGCGGTCTGGGCCGTATTTTCCACAGGCCCGGGGGCTTTGAAGGATTCCGTCTTGGTTTTGAGTCGTGTGAAATTTGCTTTAGAGAAGTTTTTCACTGTGGTTTTCTGGGGAGAGGGTGGGGTCGGGATGTGAATATCCAGTGAGATTAGTTTATGGTCTGATCTTACCAGTGAGGGATACACTTCTGGTCTGGAGCATAGTGTCCCCATGTTGGTGATGATCAGGTCCAGTATGTTTTCCCCTCCTGTGGGAGTGGTAACAAGTTGTTCCATAGCATTTGAGTTTATAAATTCTAGGAACCTTTGGGCTAGGGTGTTGGAGCTAGAGTAATGCTCCCAGTCTATGTTTGGGTAGTTGAAGTCGTCCGATATAATGGTGTTTGGAGAGACCTTCATATTTTCCAGTATTCTCAGGAAGGCTGAGTGGGGTTCCTGTGTTTGGGAGGGTGGTCTGTAGCAGGCTATAAACTGGAAGGCAGTTTTACCCACTGTTAGTTGCACATGGATAGTCTCTGATGCTTCGTGCTGTGCCACCAACCTGGAGGTGTGGGTATCTTTGATGAATATTGATACTCCCCCTCCTTTTGTGGTTTGTCCAAGTTTTGGGGCCGAAAAGCATGGTATGAGGTATAACCTGGTACTGCTGGGGTGCTCTCGGGAGCCTTGAACCAGGTTTCTCTTACTGCACAGATATCGATGTTCTCCATGCTAAGGAGAGTTTCGAGTGCATGCATCTTGAGGTTTAGACTTCTGGCATTGAGTAGCATTATTCTTAGTTTCTTATCCCTTGTGATACCTATGGAGGTGGGTTTGTCTTTTGAGCCTTGCCTAAAAAAGGCACTATGGGGGTAGCAAAAGCCTTTGCCAATATCTGAAAGCCCAGGGGTGACAGGTGCAAGCTGTCCCTAGCGAAGCATCGTGGCTTGTCAAGCATGTCATCCCAGGCTGACAGGCATTGGATCCCCTTTGAATGACACCAATACTTAAGCCAATTGTTGAAATTGATCATCTTGTCTTCATATTGTGGCATCATTCATACAGCATATACTGGCTGCACTAATTAAAGCCAAGAATATAGCCTCAGTGGGTGCAAGTAACATCCTAGGATTCCCCCGAACAGTCTAAAGTATGACTTATCATGACTCCTGGAGTCATTATTTAACTACAGTCTTAAAACAGGCTTTGTGCCATGTGAATGGAGGACTGCAATGGTCATTCCCCATTCATAAGAGAGGACCATAAACAGACCCTAGAAACTACAGATCCAGTTGTCTGATTCATCTTATTTGCAAAGTCATGCAAAAAATTATCATGGAACTTATAAATAAGGCCATAGGAGACCTCCAGACACTAGATCCATCCCATTTTGTTTTTTTTTTCAATGGAAAGTCATGTTTATTGAATCTGGTAGACTTCTTTGAAATTGTCACAAAGGCAATGGATGATGATAAAGTGCCTACCTAAATTTAGCTAAAGCATTTTATACAATACCCTATTTGGGCATTGTCAACAAACTTACAGAAGTATGTATAAACCCCTTTATAGCATGCTGCATAGCTAATTTACTCACAGATAGGACCCAGGAAGTTAGAATCTGTGAGACCACCACCAAAAAGAAGCTGGTCACCAGTGGAGTTCTCCAGGCCTCTGGGCTAAACCCACTCCTCTTTGGCATCTACTTCCTGGATGTCAAAGCCAATGTCAAAAGCCTCTGGCTAACCAAGTCTTCAGATGATGGCAAACTAGGAGCAGTCAATGAATCCCCCTCTAGATGAGAATACCCTTCAGGAAGGTCAAACACAGATAAATGCTTGGTGCCTGAACCGTGCCTCAAAACTCACTACCAAGAAATACATTATAGTACCTTTTGTGAGGTCGGCCACCCTGGTTAACTACATCATCAATAAAATACCCATAAAAGTTGATTCATTAGTCAGGGATCTGGGAATTCATGTAAATAGTAACCTAGTCTTCAATCTGGATGTTACCGGGGCTCATTAAGGCCGTGTTCTTGGCTTTAACTACTGTAGCCAGTATATGTGTCCTACGTAATAAGAAAATCTTTCTTTGTTGCTCAGCTTATAAGCAAAGGCATGGCATCTAGGTCCAGAGACGTTATCATGCCACTATACGTGGCCCTCCTCAAACATATCATAGAGTATAATGTCTCCTTCGGTATGTACCTGACAAGTCACATGCAGCAAATGGAATGTTGACAAAGGTTCCTTACAAAACAAGCAGGGAGTAAACAAAACATAGTACAGTGATTGCCTCAAATGCCCTGTCTCTTTACTCCGTATCATATAGACTTCTGACAGGTGATCTTTGCCTGGCATATAAGGCATGCCTGGACCATATTTTAATGAACTTTTTGCATATCTACAAAACAAACTGCATCAGAACTACTAGGTTAAAAGTCCCAAATTTTGCTGTGGCATACATAGGACATGTTGGAGAGACAGATCTGTTTCTCAGAGAATTCCCATTCTCTGGAACAGGCTCTCTGTCCTTTTGAAGAAGAGAGTTTCCCTATCCCTACTGAAATGCATTTTGGACCAGTGGATGGGTAATCGGAAATTCACCCTGGCTGGTACTTATGTATCTGATGAACAGAAACAGTCATTAAATCACCCCTATATAAACCAAATCTGTGGGTCACATTTGGATTGCACAGTTGGACTTATTAGGGCCCTTGCAGTTGTTAGCCTAGTATGCACCTATGAAGCTGTTAACCATATATAAGCCATTATATATTTTTTTTTGCCACATGGTGAAATACAAAAATGCACATACATTCCAACAAAACACAAAATCTGTAACTAGGTACAGTATTGGCTGTTTAGTTGTGTTCAAAATAATCACAAGAAGCTGAAGACTACTGAGTCTTGCAACCATTATGCCTTCTGAGTTCTCACTCTAGACTGTACTCCCCCATTCAAGAAAGGCTAGGCAAGTGAAGCCCATAGTGAATTAAACAAAAAAAGTAATTTGATATACTGCTATTTATGTTGCAATCTATAGCCATTTTGGGAGGAATCCTTCACATACACTGATAAACATGCAGTGTACATGCAGGTGTGTGAGGGAGGACAGGCTGAATACCTATTTTATTATACTTGAAAGGCATAGCCCCTAAAAGCTATGTTAGCTGCATCCTCACATATGAGAACTGATCATCTGAACTAACACAAATATTTTTCACCAAAGTATATTTACTTTGTTACAGGTGATATCGGTCATATTTGATTGTGATCAAGTGAAAGAAAGTGTGTCTAGAGTAATGCCATTCACACACACACACACACACACACACACACACACACACACACACACACACACACACACACACTGGATTCATGATATAATCAGCAACCAACAGTATGGGGAGGTAGATGTAACATATGCCGACCGAAAACAAACACTTAAGTATCATTAACCTCCCATTCCCCACCCCGATACCTTGGTCTTATTATGCAATATACAGTGTTCCCTAGTGGTTATAATATAAAAAGGGTATATATACTTTATTCATAATAACAGGATTTTTCAGTGGGAAAGAAGGATCCATTCAATGACCAATGGCCACATCACATTTTCCCTTCATGCACACCAATAAAGGACTCCTTCCTGCTAAATGGCATATCTATTAAAAGATCTTGAAATTCCTGAGCAACAGACTTTATAAAAGTACTATAACATTGCAAGTCCCCAAAAATGTAATTAAATTAATGTTGTTTAGTAACGCTGACCTGAAAACTTAAGCCTGCCCTTCTTCCTGTTGGAGTTTACAAATTCTACCCTGTCAGCAGGTGCCTGCCTATTTATTTATTCTTTACTTGCCCTTTCACTCAAAGCACATTCCTCACTTTTCATTATAAAATTACTTTTTGCTTTAACATTGTTTTGTTGTCCTTATTTCACCTTACCTCTGGCAGACATCACTTATCTAGTTTTCCTTTAATTTCATTGATTCTCTCCACTGAGAATCTATGCTGACCTGCTCTGCTTCATGTCAATATTCTTGGTTTCACTCCACCCCCTATGCTAACCCATTCCCACCAACCTCTCCACTCATTTCCTTCATACCTGTGTCTCTTCTCCTGCTTTCTAATATCATAGAGAAAGTAACTTTACCATTGCTCCACCTCTTCATATTGTTAGCAACGCAATCTTCTCATCTGCCTCTTTCTATACACCCCTCTCACTCATCCCTCATCTTCATCCTTCCCTAGTTAATATTTCTGCCTTCAGTCAGCCTACTTATTCTTCACTACATTGTCAACATATACTTCTTATTGCCATTTTTTTCCTCTTACTTAACATTTCTGTCCTCTCTATTAAGAATATATATACATTTCCTCAGTCAAACCTTCCTATTGCTCTCCCATCTCCTCAAACAATTATGCACTTAGTAATATACATATCTTAATCTAGATTCACCTCTCACTAAGAAGTCTTTACTCATTATGTTACATTTCTTCCATGATTTTAAACTATCAGTCTCCTTTAAAAATGCTCAACAATTCCACATTATCATTACTTCTATATTACTGTCACACTTTGATGACATTCATATCAGTCTTGATCCTACTCCCCTTCCACCTATCGAACTTAAGCACCTACAAAGGTGTAATCTGACTCACATGAATATTGACAGAATTAACACAAAATGGACCCATTTTAAGTGATGATCAGCTCTACATCCATCAAAACTTAAAGGCATATCTGATACCTGGCTAAAAGTCCACACTCATGCTGTCACATAGTTCACCTCAAACTTTTCTTATGCAAGATGCAACTCAGTTCTTGCCAAGGTCATGGCACAATGCTCAGCAGAAATTATGCAAATCTTTCATCTTGTCTAATGGCTAGATATGATTTCTACTCTATTAATGGTCCAAACTGGCTATTAGTTCAACTATTACTTGGTGGACATATCAAACTGGTAACATCAGTTGTATATATTCCATCCCTTATCTGCAGCCTTACTGGAATCTACATTAAGTACTGCCATTCAGCACATGAAATGCCAATAATTAATACTAGCTGGCGATCTCAATCTGGACTGCTTGAGTTCAGTCAAAACACAACTTAACAGAACTGTGTACAATCTCACAAAAACAGCATTCAGTTGGACAAAGCGCAACATGCTCAGCTCCAAATTTTTAGTACTAGATGCTGTCTTCATCACATATTCCTGAAATATTACAGTTTTGCAATGTAATCCCTGGTTCTTCATGATCATTGTCCCACAATTGCTTCCTTATCCTTCAAACTAGGACAATTTTAACACTTACAATATGCTCAAAAGAGAAATTAGGCTAGCAACTGAGAAAGAAAAGCATAGTATTGTAGAGCATTTCAATATTTATACCTCATTAACCCACAGAAATTCTGGCAAGATCTAAACAGCTTGTCTCTTCCCACATAAGTCTAGACATGATATTAAACTTTTCCTGTCACTAACCTCTGACCTTATAGAAAGTATCAGCAACCCCCCTTTTCCACATACCATAGCTTTTTCTTTATTCTTCCAAAATATTAACCACTCAAAACTTTTAGAAGATACTGGAATATCCTCCTTTCCTCTTCTAGGTGAATAACAGCAAGAAAATACAAAATACCTTGACAAAATTCACTGTTCCTATCAACCTATCTTTCACAACATTTACCCAAACATTTTATGCTAGACAGTACGTTACTCTGTAGGTCTCTGGCCTTTCTGTTCAGCTTAACGATCACTAGAAAAACTCTATCCCAACATTTTAAGGATATTCTTTTCCTTCATTTTTCTGAAGTCCCCACCCTTTTCACAGCTTCAGAATTCCATCCAATTTCAAACCACTGTCCATCCTCTAAAATTATGGAATAGAATATATATTTAAATACCTGACTATATCACAAAATATGACATTCTCAGTAGTAGACAAGATTCTCCCTTAATTATAGTGCTATCATTGCCATTTGCTTTTTCACTTTGCACACATTCACAAACATGGAACAAGATAATATTACAGAAGCTGTTCTTCTTGACCTTAAGAAACCCCTTAACCCAGCTAACCATACTCTACTGTTTCATAAATTTGCAGAAACAGGTTTCTATGCTCTGGTTGTACAGTGGTCTAGTAGCTATGCTCATAATTATATCTCTTCCTTCTTTGGATCTAATAGCCGCTATATTGCCTACGCTGTCTGTAAAGGTGTCCCCCAAGGATCTTCTATGTTCTCTATTTATAAATGATCTTCCCTGGTGAGCTCCTCCATACAAACTGCATCCTTTATGCAGATAGCGTAGTGCTAAAGATAGCACAACCCCCTGTCACCCTGTAGAATGAACTTAAGAATGACTTCTCAACAATTTGGAATTGGCTTAATATGAACAAAGATACCATGACTGTGAACATGCAGAAAAGCTTTATTTTGCTGTTTGGCACTCACTAGAAGCTTCAAATAAGAAAGTAAATAGTTATGCCTCATGCTCTCTACTCCGGCATGTGCAAGAAATTAAGTATTTTGGCTTACTTTTCGATCAACATCTAACTCAAAATCTGCAGTTTTTCTGGTAGATACCTCGAATTGCAACTAGACCATTCAGGTACTTTAAGCACAGACACTCACTCTCCAGCCAGAAACAGTCAGGAATCAACGCACTCTGCTCCTACTCTCACCAGGATCAGAATATATGCACAGATTCTAAGCTGTCACCTGTAAAGCAGTTGATATTAAGCTTTGTGGTGATCAGCAGTCCCCAGGAAATACTGTCACTGTACTCCTTCTCTCACCAGGAGAAAACAGAAGCACTAATCCCAAGATGACTACTGAGAGGCAGAATGTGGGCTCTCCAATAACTGGTTGTCTTGCAATAGATGCTTAAAGGTAAGATGAAAAAAATGGTTTACCCTAAACACTGCAGTGTGCACTAGAGAAGTTAGATGTGAAAGTAGGTAACGTAAGTTTTACCTGTCTGAAAAGTTAAGTTTTAGTGGATAGTCACTATTTTTAAAACAGCAAGATAGACTGAAAGGGGGTCACTTTTGCATTCTGGTACTATGGAATACAGTAGGATGGCCAATAAATTTAAATAGGTGAAGGGAAGTGATTTCACAAAATGATAATTTTGTGCTTACTCACACCAGCCAGTAAAAGCAGAGAAGAAATGAGATATATGGTCAAATTAACATAAAGGGCAGGCAACTAGAAATATAGTGGTGTTTAAGAACACAACAGTAATCGGGTGTGAAAACATTTCTGACTGACTCACAAGAGACAGAGTTGTGGTCTCTTTTCAAGTTTTAATACACAGTTAAAAGCAGAATACAAGTAAAACACAGTGTAAAGTAAACAAATTACAGTATGCAAAATAGAAAAAGGCAATAAAGTAATACAAAATGCAAGCAATAAAAAGAAAAGTAACCTTTCCCTCACAGCAAACTATAGCAGAGTCTGGGTGACCCTTTCCAGTAAAGCCACAGTAAAGCCTTGTAGTCACAGAATGCTACAACTTAAATATTAACACACACACACACATACACACACACACATGTGTGTGTGTGTGTGTGTGTGTGTGTGTGTGTGTGTGTGTGTGTGTGTGTGTGTGTGTGTGTGCATACTGTACACACACACACATATATATATATATATATATATATATATATATATATATATATATATATATATATATTATAGGGAAGGAGAGTCAAGTTAGGCTAGTCCACAGATCTTCTCCTGCACACAATTAACTAGCACTCACAATCCCTTTCCCTCAATCTAGCCATTTCAATGACTGTTTTGCATATGTCATGCAAGTAACCTTTGCTTTAAAATAATATGAATGCATGATGTAGCTTGTGTGCACTGTTAACGCTGCCTACACATCTATTTTGGATTTCTGCAGAAACTGTGAAGAAAAATAATTAATATCAATGCATTTTAACTTGAAACTTTCTAGCACTATGTTCTATTACCCCAAACCCCAACCAAGCCACAGCAATGATCTCTTGATTGGGATCATCCTAAATGCTCTTTGCTTTCATGTAACAGCTACTCCCAGTAGATATGCCTTACAGTAATCATCAGTAATCATCAAGATGATAAAAAACTAGCCACAGCAATACAGAACATGCTCCTGCAGGATTAATAACACTGTGTTGCCCTCAACACACAGCTCACACAAAAAGAAAGACAAAAGCACCTTAGTTATAACTCTCAACCTTTTAGTACAGCAACTGAGAAAAAAAAGATTAAGGAGGAGGCAAAGGCCTATATTTAGTAATACATCTGAAATATCCCCCTTCCATTATGTAGTTACAAACTGGCTAGAATATCAGGTTTTACATTAGCATCTACTCTTCTGATAAATATGAAGCCTGTAACTCAAAAGTCTGCCATTATTTGTGTCAGCAATCTTCATTAATTTACTCGAGAGAAAAAGGGTACAACAAGTTCCTGTCTTAAGGTGCCCATTTATAAAACCTGTGACAGCCCATACCACATGGATGGAGCAGTCTCTGGGAGACAGAAGTATGACACACTGAAACAAGTAAGAAAACATAGTTATTTTTCTAACTCATTATAAGACAGCAGTAATCAGTCAAGTTGCAAGTTTTCTGTTTTTCCAAAACTAAGATGATCAAATAAAATCTCTTGACAGAGTTTTCTTCTTCTGTGCCTCTTAACTTCTTTGCTTAAGAATTCTGGACAAAGCCAAAAATAATGGGTGGAAGAGAGGTTGACAGTCAGGGACAATTTTCATAAATACTATTCTAATTCACTTAAAAAAGTTAAAAGAACAGCAGGTTTTGCATCAGCATGCATTTTTGAACAATAAAAAGTATTTAACTTTAATGACTGTCATCACTAACTATAATTCTCATTGACTTAGTAGAAAATCAAATATTGAATGACAGGCAAGGCAAGAATATCATGCATCAGTCAAGACATGCAGCTAGGAATTAGCAAATTGTACACACTAAAGCCATTTTGCACCCCCCCCAAAATGCCATAGCACTGAGTTACCTTATTACAACCATATTGCTACCCTCCCCTTAAATGTATAGGCCATGAGTTGGCATTGCAGTACATTACCTCCTTGGCCATAGCATACAGACTGCCTCTGATTACAGTGCTGCACTGCAACAAGTCTCTGTAGAACAGCTGAAAGACTTCACTTACAAGACTTTATTGTGAAAAGCCTATTTGCCATTTCCACAAGGCTCAGTAATGGGATTCTGTCTGCTCATTATTGACTTGTTGGATCCTTAAGCCACTAACTAGAACATATTGCTAACTAAATTTGCCAATGACTGCAGCTGGTGTTCTCATTCACTCAGCAGCTGATACCATCGTGGGCTAATCCATACAAATCAGTGACATATTGGGAAATGACCTTAAGTTAAATGAAAAGGAGTTTAGCATTGTTTCCCTGGGTACACAAAACATAGTACTACTCCAGAATGATATGGTGATCAGAGTTTGATGATACCCTAGAGATTGATACCATAAGCCTGACTAGCCTGGTCTGCAAGGCTATGGAGCGCATCATCGTGGAACTCATTAACAAAGACATTGAGAACCACCAAACACTTGACCCGACCCAGTTCGGCTTTGTTAAGGGCAGATCATGTCTACTAAACCTGGTTGACTTCTTCGAGACAGTCACCAAGGCCATAGACGAGGGGAAAGGTGGTTCACACAGCCTACCTTGTCCTCGCCAAGCCTTTCAACACCATTCCCCACTCAGGTATTACAGAAAAACTTACCAGTCTGAACATAAACCCCTACGTCACGAGATGGGTTGCCAACTGGCTTACAGACAGAACACACACGGTAAGAATAGCGGGCTCCAGGTCTGACTCTAAACCAGTCACAAGTGGTGTCCCACAAGCTCGGTCCTGGGACCCCTACTGTTCAGCATATACTTATCAGAAGTGCAGGCAAACACAGCAGGACTATGGCTAACCAAGTTCACCAATTACTGCAAACTGGGAGCCATAATTGATTCTCTTGCTGACAGCGACATCCTCCAAAAGGGCCTTACTGAGATGGACACCTGGTGTCAAAGTCATGGCCTCAAGCTAATTGCCAAAAAATGCATAATCATCCCATTTGGGAAAAGCAAAACACCCACGAATTACCACATAGGTGACAGTCCCCTTATTACAGAAGAGGTAATAAGAGATCTGGGGACCCAGGTTGATAGTAATCTCTCCTTTGACAATCATATTGCTAAAGTAGTTAGAAAATCCTTCTATGTGGCCCATCTAATTACGAAAGGGTTTGCATCTAGAAATAAAAAGGTTATAGTGACCCTCTACTTGTCACTCATTAGACCCATCATAGAATACAATGCCCCATTTGGGATGTACCTCACAAGACACTTTCAACAGCTGGAAAGACCACAAAAGTACCTTACCAAGAGGATTACTGGTCTCAAACATATGTCCTATGCAGCCAGATTGAAAAAATGATGGCTGTACTCAGTGGCATATCGCTTACTCAGAGGTGATCTCTGCCTGACTTACAAAGCCATGTCCAACTCAGAATTGATAGACATGCTTCACCTAAAGAAATCCAAGTCACTGCGAGCCACAAGCTCTAGTGAGCTAAACCTTGCCACAACAATAAATAGAACATGCTGGAGGGATAGATTCCTTTCACAGAGACTCCCCATGCTTTGGAACAAAATTCCAAATTATATCAGGCAGAGCCCCTCATTAACACTTTTCAAGAGAAACCTTGACGAGTGGATGGGTAACAGAAAATACACCCCTGGGAATACTTCATTGGCTCTGCTTGACAGAGGATCAGTTAATTAATCAATGAGGCGGCGAAAGCTGACACACTCTGGCTAGGCTTATAAATGCCCTCGGGCAGGTAGCCTAGTACTTACCTATGAACCTATGAACCTAGTAGATAACTCCATAGCTTTTAACCACCATGCAACAACAGTAGTCAAGAAATCTTCCTCTCTAGTCCAATTAATAAATCAAGGTATTTCATCTGTACTCTACCCTGATCAGACCAACTATAGAACATAACCAATAACCACAAGGAACTGAGTTCTGATGACGTCCCATTCGTAAAGAATGAAAGTGCTTAACTCTTTGTAAATAAAACTTCATTTTTGCAGCACTGAGAGCTCTTGTCTGGTTTTTAGCCAAGTTTCATTTTTTTTTCCCCTTGGCTGGTACATTTTTGTGGTTCCAATTATACAATACATCTTTTTGTATGTACCTTTCCAATTATATTACTTAGCTACAAAGACTCCAGAGGGACCTAACAAAAAAGATCACCAGGCTAGAGACCCTCAATTGTAACGATAGACTTGAAACTTTATCCCTATATTCTGTCTCATTTAGACTCCTGTGCTGTGATTTATGTCTAGCATTCTGTGTTATCAGTGACTCAACCATCCTCAGTCTCCCACACCTCCATAAAACAAGCATTTCCATGAACACTCAACGTGAAGATGCAAATCTTCATCAAGAAGAAAATAAGACATGCAGGAGGGACAATTTTTATCCCACAGGGCTTCCTCATCTCTGGAACATGTTACATAAAAAGAGTATTACTCTTGCTTGCTTGAAGGCTAACCTTGAATATTAGATGGGCAACCAGAAATACCTCTACATTCTTACTTGTTAACCTCTCCTGGAAATAGGAGATGCTATATGAGGTTGGGTGTTGACAAGGGGTAACTCTGCCTTGTGAACACTGTGAATCAGTCAGTCTATAAATATGTGCAGTGATCAGCAATTTCATTTTTTCTGATCATAGCAACATGACATAAATTCCCAACCAATGTCCTGTTGTTTCACAGTATACACATCTACAATTGTTTACCTTTGCAACTGACAGCAGCACTAAATAGGCAGTCTCTTTTGACATATTACTATGATGGAGACTACTACATGAGCAAGTCATGAAAAATGGAGACAGAATGGCAGAAAAAATAGACTTACATATACCAGGTCTGAGATGTCATCTCTTAGAATATTTCATTTTCTCCTAAGTATGGCAAATGTGGAGTTAGTATAAATAAGTTCAATAGGGAATCTTATTGAAAGATGTGCATTCAAAATGCCTGCAGTCATTTGCAGTGTTTTTCCAGCAATGTCTAGTGTGATAGTCATTTGATAAGAAACTTGTGGGAATGACAGAATACTTTTGTAGGTGCATTTTGTTTTTAAATTGTGTCAAGAAGACAATAGATTGATGGGCAGTTATAATAGTAAACATTGCCCACAGCAAACTATAAATGCCTTTACTTTTAACACAATTGATATGGGGTGGTCCTGCATACCTCTCAATTTGTTTCCTCAAGAATTCTGGACATAGCTAAAATGGGGGGGGGGTGAAATTAGAGACAGTTTATAACTATTACTTTAAGTCACTTAAAAAGTTAATAGAACTACTGGTTTTGCATCAACATGCATTTTCTGAACAATAAGAAGTATGAAACTCTAATGAGTGGTATTATTACTGGAAAATCAGGGACAGAGCAAAAAACATGAGGCAAAAATCTGAGACCTTGTACAAACTCAGATGCAGTTTCACAGATGTCCATTGATACTGCTGAACTTCTTTGCTCAAGAATTGTGGACATAGCAAAAACCAATGAGGGGGCAAAATCAAGGACAATTGTAAACAAAATTCTTAATTAACATAAAAGGTTTCAAGAACAACAGCATGAACATGTAGTTTCTGAACAATAAGGAGTATGAAGCTATAATGGCTAGCAGTACACATTTTCCTACACAGTAGTGTACACATACTTGTGCACATTTATTTATTTTGCATTTGTTAACCGGGCTAGCCCAATTGGATATATGTCCATTTTCAGTGGAGGCCCGGGGAGAAAAGCTCCGCTATAAACTACTAAAACAAGTTAAACTTATACAAAAAATATAAAATAATGCAGAAATAAAGAATATATAATAGTATTTAAGAAACGTAACATAACCAACTGCAAGTTGCCTAAGGATCAGAGTACAAAATGAGGCTTAACATAGAACAAAATAATGAATACCAAGCAAGAATACTCTATTGCAGAATTGAAAAGAAAATAAATATAGATTTGTATTAATTTGAAGAGGACGTTCAAGTGGGGTAGAAATTAGGAAAAAGAAATAAGGGGATAAAGGAATCCGAGGGCAGGAAAGAAAAAAGTTCAACTAGGGTTAGTACAAGAGCAGAGCCAGTGGTTGCACTGAAGCATACACATGCTCATGCACACCTGCAGTCTCCTTCTTTATTTCTCTCTCTCTCTGTCTCTCTTGCTCTCTCTCTCTCTCACACACACACACACACACACACACACACACACACACACACACACACACACACACACTGGAGTCAGGATATAAACTTCTTGATGTAAACTGCAAAAGTAGACTGCATATTATCTCTTGAAGCCCATTATTAAGATGCAGTTATTGAACAATAAGAAATAAGAAACTCTAACAAGTGGCAGTACTAACTGTACTCGTCAACAAATCCAAAAAAATTACAAAAAGTAAGAGAAAAATACGAGGGAAAATCAGGGACATTCAGAAAAGTCAGTTAAGAGGCACTTCTTCATCAAGATCTTTTTTTTTCCCTTTTAAAACCAATCATGATACCAACACTGCATCTGCATATATCCAGCCAGCCAATAAGATGCAGATGAAGGCAGGAACAATGTGGAAGATTATTTTTCTTTTTCCTTTCTGTCACTTATGTGGAATTTTGTAAATAATTATATGTCAGTTGTGAATGTTAACATGATTCATATGCTTGTGTTACAAAACTATTAGAAATGTAGATTATATGTATATCAAATTGCTGGTACAGAAGTGTGTGGGAAAAGGGTTTGTACAGTACTGAGATGTATCCATAGTGTACCCTACTGGAAGAGAACATAAATGTATATAAACTATTGTAACTCTGTAAACGTATATATTCTAACAGTGGGAACTGGCACATAGAAGGTTAACTTACAAAACTTAAGGAAAAATTGTTGAAATTAAATTATTTTATAACTGTGCCATAAAAGATAGTTTCAAAGCAGCAAGAAGACAAGATGTCTAAAATTAGGGAACCTTTGGCATTGTCTTGTAAGTGTTTTATTGTTTTATGTCTTCCAGCAGCTGCAAAGATCTAAGAGCTATGTATTTTTCACAAGTAGATGCTAAAGGCTGGCATGAAGGCAGGGACAATGTGGAAGATTATTTTCTTTCTTTTTTATACAGATTGCATTGCAGAACACTAATTGCATTACTTTAGCAGAGAATTAAGAAACAAGCTATTTCTTCATTTTCTGAAATGTTGTAGTTAAATAACTGCATTTATTCAGCTGTAGTGTCATTAGAGGGAATAGTTCATGAATCTATGGAAAGTGGGGGGGTGTTAGGAGTGTTATTGTTCTGGCACCTTTGATTCCACCCCTCCACCCAGCCAGCCAATCAGAGACTTTTAGGGTGGTGCCTGAGGCTCATCCCCTACATGAAACACAGAGTTGAGCAAATGCTTACATAATGAAGTATAAAGTGAACAGACAACCTCCAGTAGGTGAGGTGCTGCTGTTTAGAAATAATAAATATGTTTAAGAAAAAATATATAACAAAATGTGTATACATTTCTGCATTTGTTTGATTTTGCATCTTCTCAAAGTCAGCACCCATTGCTGATTGCTCCATTCACCCCATCCTTTCTGCTGTCTATACTTAATCATTCAAAATCATGGATGAGCTAGCCAGTGCCTGTTACTAAGTGGCCTGGAAAGAAGGGGGATAAAACACTCATGAGTGCCATGCTGAATTACTTTATTTCCTTCGGGGGTCAATTTTAATTCCCTTTGAATAATTATTTTGCTGGTACATTAATTGCAGTAATTAAGGAACAAACACTAAGTTATAGTATGGAAAGTATGAATTTATTTTAAATTTAAAATTACTGTTTATTATAATGTTGAAGTACAAGAAAAAAACAATATTATGAGAAAAATGAGTTATACTGATATCCAGTGTAGTTATTCTGTTTTCTTGGCACCTGGGGTTTAGGAGATAGTTTTTTTTTTTTATACCCAGTAATACAAACACATCTGACATGAGATTGTTTTAAGGCACTGTAATCATAACTCTATGAACTTTCTGGGATGGAGTCACTGCTACAGTCACATTGATATGCTGATGCAGAAGCGACAGAAATAAAGCAGACTATTTATAGTAAATATGCATGGCCAGAATTCCAATTTTTTACCTTCTTTCTTTCTTTTTTTTTTGACTTTATCTTTGTATTCTTTTGTTTATTGTGCAATTGGTTGCCCTATAACCTGCTTAAATGGAATGCTTTTCTAAGTCAACACAGCTGATTTTTTTCTTTCTAAACTTACTTTGTTTTGAAAGGTATTTTGACTTATTATGTGATTTATGTTTTATATGCTGTATTACAATGCAGTACTCTTTTACCTAGTAGGAAGCTAGTATGTAATCTTTTAGTAATCTGAGCAGAACCAGCTTTTAAACATATGGACTGAATTCTTATCATACTGTAGACAGAGTAACAGGTCCTTTGGACAGTACTAAATTTATTTACTTGGAATTGTATGATCCAAAATATATAATGTATGCACTCAATAGTGCTCTAATCCCTAGTTTTTAAGTTTTATGTGGGCTTTTTTCAGGAACCATGGCAAAACTTATCATATTTGCATGCTTCAATACATCACAGTGGCCTTTCTTGCTTGAGTGACCTCTTTCCTTCATTTCCAAATGCTAATGTATAATCCCCATGATTTCCACAGCATGAGGAGCTGCCTAAGAATATTTTAAAACAGTGTAGCTGGGCTGCCTTTCTGGCTGGACAAGTGTGTAATAATGCACAAATGACTGAGCAACAGATTTGTAAAATGCAGTCACTGCCAAATGGAAAGCTCTCTGATCTTCAGTTTTTATGATTTCATCGATAATTACAGAATTGAGAGGAGGCAGTGTTGGTAGCTCCTGCATGGAGATGTGAGAGAATTTCCCTGTATAAAGAAATGTTTTTCTTTTCATGTTTTCATTGTGTACTTTTGATATATACTACAAACAACTGGTGGCTGTCAAACAGTTTGGAAGCCAAAAAGTTGGTGTCTGTAGCATAGTGACTGTTGTTTCCTCTGCTCACTGGAGTCCACCTACTTTTCTGAGCTCTAGAATATTTACATCATTAATAGTGTCAGATGAAGTTGATGCTGTTCATTGACAGGCTAGTTCTCTAAGACTATACATTTCTATCCTAAGTGTGACTGTTTATACTTTATTTCTTATGCCACAATAATTTATATGCGAGAACGCTGCTACCCATTTTAAAAATGATCATCCTTTAATTTAATCTGTGCAACAGAACTGACTTAAGACATGGCAGCTTCCTATCTTTGCTCACATAAGCACCAAGAGCATTTAATGAAGCTAGGACCTTACTAAACCCACAAAAGGCCAGTTGTTGAATATAATGCCCTCGTTGGCATGTATCTTTGCAGGCACATGCAACAACTGGAACTAGAAACACAGATACCTTACCCAAAGGATATAACACCCAATTAACATGTCCTACATGGACTGACTCAAAGCCCTATCACTAGAGTCAGTATACTACAGACTACCAAGATGTGACCTCTGTCTGGCATACCTGCCATCTTCTGAACCAATACTGATGGGTTTACTGCACATCAGCAAGTCGAATAGCATCATAAATATTCATTCAAGGGATCTAATGCTCTTCTGCGATATCAACTGAATGGTTTGGAGGGAGAGGTATATCTTGCAGAGGATACTGCTGCTGCAGAATAGACTGCCCAGCCACATAAAAAAAAGTTAATCGCTGTCCATATTCAAGTGCAACTTGGATCTGTGGATGTGAAACATAAAATTTACCCCAGGACTGCTCCCCGTACTACTAATGGACAGAAGCAGCTCCTAAATGCTTTATCCCATATATAGGTCCCATCAAATTATCTATGGTATGATCTGGTTAATATATAATCATTGGCCATGGGATGGGTAAGGCCAATCTGTAACCAAACTAGATAGGTTAATTTGAGCACAAAAAGGGAAATCGGCTGGGCTTAAAATGGCCCGGAAAGGCAGCTAGCCTAGTACTTACCTATGAATCTATGAAAAATTCCAAAAGAGTTATTTCTATACAAATTAGCATTGCCTTCATAACGCTGATAGTCATTCATGCCATTTGCTTACTTAATTATGAAACTTGTGTAAGACTAGATATGACAAATAAGCCTGTGTCACAAGACCTACTGATTTAGTACCTAGTTTGTATAAAGGAGTACAAGGTTTATCTACATATTTTGCCTCCCATTACTATAGCAATAAATAATTTATTTGCTCTTACAATTTCAACAGCTAATTGTATACTGTGCTTTTCTCCTGTGTTTATACTGCAACTATTTGATTAACAGTATGTTACCAAGTGTTCCAACTATTACTAAACCAGTTCCATTAGCAAAGAAGGATAAAGCTCTGATTACAGTCCAGGTTACCTGAGTTTGATTAATAGCTCAGGTGTCTTTTGGAACTGGTGGGAAGAGAAGGTATGAGTGAAGAGGCTTTGCTTGCTCAAAAAACTTTAGTAGAAGACTATAGGAAAAGACATAAGGGTGTAGGAAGAATACTTATTGGTCCCATTAGACACTTCATAGGACCATAGCATCATAGGAAATTACTAGGCTATTGGCCCTGAGTCCATTACAAACCTAGCCAAGACTTTAGTCCATGTTCCAACAAGTCAGCACTCTATGTCACTGTCCAGCAGGGAAACAGGTGGAATCCCAGGGGTGTATTTTCTGCTCCCCATCCAGTTATACAGGTTATGCTTAAAAAGGGTTATGACGTACTCTGCTTGACATGGAGAAGGAGTCTGTTCCACAAAAAGGGGAGTCTCTGGGACACAAATCTGTCCTGTTATCAAGTCCTATTGATGTCACAGACCAGGCTGAGATCATGTATGCAGGTTACTCGATTGGAGCTTGACTTGTGGATATGCAACAGTCCCATCAAGGCGGGGTCTGAGATTGTTTTGTATGCCTGACAGAGGTTAGCTCTGAGGTGTCTGTAGGAGACTGAGTAGAAGGAAAGTTCCTTTAGCCTATCTGTGCAGGGTAAATGTTTGAGGCCCCGAATTCTACTGGTGATGAACCTCTGTGGTCCCTCCAGTGCTGCATGTGCTTTGTGAGGGACATTGTACTCAATAATGGGTCTTATAAGGGAATACAGGAATGTTATGATGACCTTGTCACTGGGTGAGATACCCTTACTAATGAAGTGGGCCATGTAGGAAGCTTTCTGCACAATGAAAGCAATATGGTGGTCAAAAGTCAGTTTGCTATCAACCTGGGTGCCCAAGTCTCTCACAACTTGTTGTGTGCTTAGGACCTAATTATCAATGTGATAATTTGTGGGGATATTAATCTCCCCAAAGGAGAGTGTGATGTATTTTATGGCATTCAGTTTGAAGCCATATTTCTGGCACCAGTCATTTGTTTGGATGAGACCCTCTTGGAGGATGTCCACATCACTAGGGGAACTGATGACAGCACCCAACTTGTAGTCATCTGCAAACCTGGTCAACCATAGCCCACTGGTTTTGGCCTGCACCTCAGAAAAGTATATAACAAACAGCAGAGGCTGCAGGACTGATCGCTGGGGTACACTGCACATTACGGGTCTACTGTTTGAGGTGGCTTCCACTATTTTCACTAGGTGGGTTCTATCAGTGAGGCAGTTTGCTACACATCTGGTAACATATGGAGTGATGCCTAGTTGAAAGAGTTTATTATACCTGAGTGGAGAACAGTATCAAAGGCTTTGGCCAGGTCAAGGTAGGAGGTGTGCACTGTCCTACCCACGTCCATGGCTTTGGTTACTGTCTCAAAGAAGTCAACCAAATTTAACAGGCATGACCTCCCCTTGACAAAACCAAACTGTGTGGGATCGAGTGTCTGCAGGTTGCTAATGTCCTTGTTAATGAGGTCCATGATAATCCACTTCATGGCCTTGCAGAGCAGGCTAGTTAGGCTGATGGATCTATAATTTTCTGAATTGGTGGATGCTTCACCTTTGTGCAAGGGGATGACAGTGGCTGTCCTCCACTTGGCTGGACCGAAGCTATATACAGCTTGTGGAGGGGTTTGACATTTCTGTCTTTTTTCTTAGAGTGGTGACAGTTCAGGAATCTATTTCTCATGACCTGCGCTTAACCTCAGTAACCTGAAACCATCATATAAAGGACTGGATTGTAACAGGCTAAGCAAGCCTTGCATGCAGTGGTGGTGCTAGTTCGTGGAGTTGCTCTTCCCTTTGCATCTCATTGTAGCAGGTAAAAGGGGGCAATTGGGAGCAATTGTAGGTGCAGTGTGTTACTTTAATATATGTGGCTATCTAATGGATATTGTGATGAAGTCTCCAAGATGTGCTCACCATAAAATGGATTATGGTAGCTCACATAAAAAAAAAAAAAACACTATTCCTGTACATACAGGGATGAAAATAAGCTCAATGTGGAGGGTGGTGGGAGTTTATTAAGGACATACATTGTAGTTTTCAAAGGAATTAGACAAAGTCACAGACTGTGCAATTAAGAGTACCTATATGCAGCTTTAAAGTAAGGTGGGAAAACTGTCTTACCGCAGAACAATGCAAGTATAATGGGGCAAAACTTTCCATTTTTGGGAAGGGTAAATTAGATTTCAGGTGGATACAAGCTACAGAGACAAGTTTTCTGGTAATGTCATGCAATTTCAATAATATAGACTTATATTCTAAAATAAGTTTAGCTGCCTAATCCATCCATAACTCCTTTTTTGCACATGGGGACAGGGCATCACTTCAGCAATGACAATCATTTAGAGCCAAGGTTTACACCGCCAGGTGGCTAGCCCTGCCACAGTAATTCTTTTGCACTTGCACCTACAGGCAATTTAGAGTGTCCAATCCACCTACAGCATGTCTTTTGAATGTGGGAGGATACCCATGTGACAACATGCAGGCTACACACAGAAGGCCCCCCAGCCAAACATTGAACTGGAGAACCTCTTGCTGTGAGGCGAGAACACCAACTGCTGCACCGCTGTGGCCACCCACACCACTGTGTAATGTATACAATATATTATAGCTTATTTGATATAAAAATCATTACCCCTCTGTCTCTATTTTCATAGGTGGCCTTTCCTACTGATAGAGTAGCTAGGTATTAGAAACTCACATTTCAGTATGAACGGCTTCTGACACTGCCAGAATATGAGGTTTTAAATGATTACAAACAAGCCTGGAATGTTGAAGTGTTATTACTTTTTTCCTGGCATTAAGTAAACCCTGATTAAGTAACATTCTGTGTTTCTTAATTATGATGTTTTACACTGTTGTAGGTCACAGATTAGCTTCAGCATTAGTATTACGGATGAAAAGGTAAAAAGAGTTAATGAAGAATTGTCTAGACAGATGCTACTTTAGCGATGCCACACATGTAGTCTGATAGCCATTTCAGAGTTGGAGGAAGTTTCAAACACACATTCAAATGAATCAAACCCAATAGCAGAGTAATGGGGATTAGAACAGGAAGCTATTAGACGTTGCTAAAATAGTGGTCAGCATCGTATGTAGAATTTCTGCAAGGTGCATATATTTACCAGAGAGATATCAGACTAGCTGGCTACAGGTGCAATTTAATGCTTATTTAATTAGTCTCGACATGATAAAACTATTCCTATGTTTTTACCACATTTTTCATTATAACTAAAAATGATGCATAATCTTTTGATTGTTATGAATTTAATCACAATAATTTCTTTTTTCTTCAGTTTCATGAGTACATGACATTAATCTTTATGATTAACCCTACTAGCTTAAAGGTCCATATTTGCATTAAATATATGCCCTTACTAGGCAAAAGTGAATGTTTTTTTTTTCTTTTTAGTAGATCAAAGTGTTGCTATGATAATAAGAAAAGTGGTATTCTAAGTGAAAGTGCTTATATATATATATATATATATATATATATATATATATATATATATATATATATATATATATACACACATATAAATATTTATATATGTGTGTGAGTGTTTGTATAAATACATATACAGGAAATAGAGGTTTACTCGTTCATACAGTTTTAACTTGGGTCTAATTAGAAACGTACTTGAAAGCAAAATGTTTAGTTTTTCTCAGTGAAAAGAGAAGTATTTCAGATATTTACTATTATCTTCAGAATAGAAATTGAAGCACTGTCAGACGTTTCCTTTTCCTACTTTTAGCTGTTCTTTCTTTCACAGCAACATATCATAGTCTAAATACAAAACACAAAAGAACTCCTTAGCATTTTACAAATATTGCAGCTTGCTTGTACTATGACATTTACCAGTTGGAGACTAATGTTCTCATGTTCCGAGCAGGTGTCTTGAAATGCATGTAGTATCACAGGTGATACTTCCTGGAGCTTAACAGCATGAATGAAATTGCACTTATCCTTTCACCTGAAGAATACATGGAGCCTTTTTTAATTTGACAGATATTTCACTGAAATAACTCTGACTGGCATTACATAAGATGGAAAAAAAAAAAGCTGTGGAGCATATGATCATATTTTTCTGTTTAAAAGCATTTAATGCTCTGTATGACTCCACAGCTCCACATTCCAATATGAATTTATTGACTTATTTTGAATTTCTTTCCTAGACAAGGTAGCACATGTCTGATAGGACTGTAAATGTACATTATTTTGACACCAGATACAACCTTAGTAAAATCATTACAGAAGTGTTCTTTTTTGTTCGTTTGTTTTTTACAGAAGCTTCAGTCATGTGAATTCAACAGTCCTTCAAGGCTTGTCAAAGGTATCTTGATAAAAATTATAAAAATAAGTTGAGAAATGAAAATATTAAATGAACATTTTTACAGCATGAACAAACTCATTGTGATTCTCGAAATGAGAGCAATACAATAATATTCAGTATGACACTTCAATATATGGTCAGGAGGATTCAATAAAGCATATAAAGTCATTTTTCACCATGTGTGAGCTGTGCCAGCAAGTTTTAGATTCAGTAAGCACCATGTAGAGAGGCACATCCCCACACAAACAAGGTAAACACTGGGACATACTAATTACAGCATAAGCAGCTGAACTGCATGCTAATCAACCAATCCAACATGGTGGAGCTATTCAACAAGCTATAAAACATCCGTGTAGACTCTGTGCTGTTTTTTCCTGCAGATTCCAAAACTTTTGGAATACAGTCATGGAAAGGGGTCTACACAGCTAGAGGGGCTGTTGCTGCTTTAATTTATTTGTATGTGCTACAGGCTAAAGTCAATGCTACTGCTAATAGGCATAAGCCAAGAAGGAGGAGAGTTTTCAGGCCCAGTTTAACTTTTCACAGCCTACATGATATGGAAATTGTAGAGCACAGCAGGATGGACAGGGTCACACTACAGGAACTCTGCCACCTCTACCACCCTCATCTCAAAGCCAAAGCCATCAGAGGGGAACCCATCCCAGTGGAGACAAAGGTATGTGTAGCCCTTAGAATGTTAGCTACAGGTAACTTTCAGAAACCAACAGGGGGCATGCTGGAGATATCAGAGGCATCAGCATCCAGGCTCCTCCACAAATTCCTGAATGCTATGCTCCAACATGCCAGTGACCACATATATTTTCCCCATATTTCTGAGGAGATGGACAGAAATATGCAGGAGTTTTACCATGTAGAACACTACCCTGAAGTACTGGGTGCCATAGATGGCACACATATAGAAATGAAGGCACCACCCAGTAGAACAGGTATGGTCTACATAAACAGAAATGGTTACCACTCTGTCAACTGCCAAGTCATGTGTAATACCAAGGAATAGTTTTGAACATGTGTGCTGGCAACCCTGGTAGTTACCATGACTCACGTATCTGGCAGACCTCCCAACTGTAACAGATGTTTGCGAGGGGGCATATCCCACAGGATCATAGCTCTTAACTGTCCAGATTTTCACATGATGTCCAGTTTTTTGACTACTATTTTTGATCCATTTTTTTATAAAATTATAGTTTTCTGGCAAATAACTGGCAAATTATTTAGGACTGAAGTCAGAAAATAATAGCAGACATTTAAATTTCAGACTTCACATCCTTCAGAAAATTCATGCTAATGCAAAACTTGTCATTCTATCAACTTTCTAAGTTTGTAAGAGCAAGATTTTAAAAGTATCCTATTTTGGGGCTTTTGTCTCCTTGTTATTTGTGGCTTTGTCCAGATTTCTTGCTGTAAGAGGCTAAGAGATATGCACAGGTTCATCTACTTGAGGCTGTAGGCTATGCAATGGAATACTGGCTAATGATACCCATAAGAAATGCACACACACACACCCACAGAAGAATGCCATAATGAGGCACCTCGTCAAACCAGAAATATCGTAAAGCATGTGCTTGGGCTGCTGAAGTTACGGTTTCACTGCCTAGATCCATCTGGTGGAGCCCTGCAGTACAACCCACAGACATGTACACAGTGGCGGCTGGTGACTTCAAATCGAAGAGGGTCTGCAGGAGACAGCTGCATGGGTGGGGCCAATGGGGGTGCGGCCAACTAGAAAGGGGAGGGTATGCTCAAAACCGCAGAAATTGGAACTTTAATTAAATACACTGCCCTGGGTGCCAAACCATCATTATGAGAGTCCAATCAAGACAAAATGAAGTGTAGAAGAAAAAATATATTTCAGTGCATTGGCTGCATGACAGCTTGCTTAATATCTAGATGGGAACAAAAAGGTTGTGAGGCATGAAAAAATAAATTACTTTTTAAATACATTACTGGATTGCCAGTCAAAATCAAGGGCAAGACAAACAAGCAGCACTCATCTCAAACAACTTCTCCTTGCACTGCAGTTCTAATTATAATTTATATTCATCTTTATAAAAAGTACCAAGTAACATGCTGAAAGTAGCAATGATACCCCCCACTTGTAAAAACGTTTCTTATCCAAAAAATACCTGTTGCCTGACAACTATCTACTTGTTTCATTGGGAAAACATTATCAAAGTAAAAAATGAACAGCAAACAAAAAACAAGCTAAAGATAAATTGCTTAAAGGATTACTGCACAGGTTATGGACCAGACATAATAGATTGGCATTCTGTTTAGTTTATGGGTAAAGCCTGCAAAGATGATGGCAAGGCTCCAACAAAGGTAATGAGCTTCTTAAAATACTGTAATCCTTTCCTTTATTACAAATACTGTCATATGCATTTCAAAACCCAAGGCTTATACATTATCTAGTTATGTAAGTAGGGAGGGTGGCCTAATGGTTAAGGTGTTTGCCTTACAAACACAAAGTGCAGGGTTTGAGTCGGGATAATTGGCTAGGCTTAAAATGGCTCACAAGGGCAGTTAGCTTAGTACTAACCTATGAACCTAAGCATGGCAACAACAAAAAGGCTTTCAATGTTGGTAATTCTTTAACAGTAAGCTTACTTGCATCTTACAAGCTTACCTGATGGTCATGAGATCATTGCTCCTTAAACATAGAACAACAGGCACTTTCTGAATAATAATAATAAGCATAATCAACAGTATAAAAATATGACAGAAAACCAGAACATTCTGCAAAATCAAGCAAGACAAATGAAAAGCCACTGTAGTACTTGTGTCTGCCTTGGATGGCGGTGAGGATACTCTGCACACTTACACTGCATAACTGCTCCTTGCCTTGCTTGGACACATCCAGAGTCACTACATGGGGGAGTGGGGTGCAACAAGTATGTCACAACTTGAAATGTCTCTGGCTGACTGCAATTGCCCTGACACATGTGTCATACCTCTCAACCTCAGAGCAAGAAATCTGGAAAAGTCAAGCCCAAAATTAAGTACAATATTTAAATATTGTTCTTATAAACTTTCTAATAGAATAGTAGGTCTTGCATTAGTATGAATTTTCTGAAGGGTTTGAAATCTGAAACTGAAATGTCTGTCATTATTTTCTTACTTCAATATTTAATGATTTGCCACTAATTTGCCAGAAAACCACAATTTTATGGAAAGTAGACCATAAATGTGATGCAAAAATATAAAATAGTCACACAATACAGCTGGGAACCTGTAAAAGAAGGGACACTTTTTAATATTAGCACTGTTAGCTTGAGCAGCTGACAAAATAAACAAATCTACATATATTTCTGAAATAAAAGTAATCTATAATTCTGATTATTACAGTTATTTATTAATTGTAAACCCTCCATATTTTCTTCCAAAATTGACATTTTGTGGGGGGATTAGAGGGAGAGCAACATTCTGAACCAAAATCAGGGACAGTTGAGAGGTTTGGATATGTCCAATTCTATAAAGCAATCTGCACGTACCTCTCAACCTGTTGACGCAGGAAATCTGGACAAGGCCAAATATATTGGGGGAACATACAAACAGTACTAAAAATTGCTCTTGTATAAACTTAGTTGCTAGAACAGGTCTTACTTTAGCATGCATTTTTCTGAAGGTTATCAAGTCTGAAACTCAATGTCTGTCATTATTTAGTGACTTAATTCCTAAATGATTTGCCAGAAAACTACAAATTTTATGAGGAACAAACCAAAAAGAAGAAGCAAAAATCTATTCATTCTGTGAAAATCTGGACAGTTGAGAGGTATAGTTCAGCTGAGCCAGGGCTGTCTGAGTTTGCCATCCTTCCCCCTCACAAAATTGTTGAATGGAGCCTCCCCCTGCAGCCATTCCAATGTCCCATCACTTGGCTATTTCGCCCCATTTACCATAAACACTGCAATGTGCATACTGCTTTACTTCTACAATGATTTGGATTTTATTTGAAAGTTTTATTTTGTATTTTACAGAACAAACACTAAAACATCTTGTAAACAAAGCAACACACTCTCACAATGAAAACGGGCTTGGCATTAAAATTTGTCTGCCCTTGAAACTCACATTCATTGAAATGGCATTGAAACCCACATACAAAGAAAATGCATCTGGCCAGTGGCAGATAAAATTTACGTTTGGGCTGTTGTCAAATCATAGACCCCTTGCACATGAAATATACATGTGTTCTTTGACACAGTTTCCTGACATTCCTTGTATAATAGAGCACACTTGCTCGAGTGCATTTTAAATTTGTTTTGAACATTTTTGGAGTAAGTAACTAAACAAAATGCATGAACCAATAATAACAAAACTGCCCAATTCAGAACATTTCCATCATAAAAATCTACTCAAACTTCAACAGTCCATTAGTATCAGTAAATATGCACAATCTCTGCACAAGTAAAAGTCATTTAAATAATTCCACATTAAAGAGATCTGTAACTAATGAAGAGGTTGCTGCCAGCAAACAACTCTATATTTAATTGTTTTACAAATAAAGTGCCTGTTGCCCTTGAGGAATAAATTGTCTGTTGCATTAAAAAAATGATAAGCTAGTGATATTGCAATAGGGAATGGGTACATAGTTACAAAGTATCGCCGCCAAAGAGGATATTCTCAGGACTGCAGCATCCACCCCCTTTAAAAGTACAACACATTACAGTATCAGCCATCCATCTAAATATTGTGGGAGTAGAACCCTTAGTCTTCTGCATCAAAAGCAAGCATTCTACCTGTTGCGCTACTAGCACAAATGGACTTGGAATAAGCAGCACTAAACTTCTCCCTCCCTTACAAACTATTCAGCACAATGAATCTGGAAAAAGACAAAATTTATTGGGGGGGGCAAAGGCCCAAAACCATGGACACATTTTAAACATTGCTTGTATAATCTTAGAAATGTTGCTAGAATAAAATGTTTTGTGTTACCAGGAAGACTGTAACTTAAATGGCTATTATTATTTACTACATTCAGTTCTCATTGATTTGCCAGAAAACCACAAATTTTAAGAGGAACAGGCCAAAAATGTGAGCCAAGCATTCCAGACATTCTTTGGACAGTTGAGAACTACAGACTTGTAGTGGTGGTATGGGCAGAGAATTTAGGCTCTTGCTCCTTGTACCTAAGGTACAGGGTACTCTGGCCACCAGTTATACCTAATTGCAGCATTTTACACAGACACACACACAGACGCACACACTTTTCAGCTTAACAGAATTACTGACACACCCTCTTCAATGCACATAAAACATATAGGGTTACTACCTGTCCCACTTTGTGAGGGACAGTCCCTCTTTGGGCAGTCATGTCCTACAAAAAGATTGAAAAAATAGCAAACATCCTGAGATTTTAGGACAAAAATATTCCTATGTTTTATGCAAGAGATGTATAAAACACTTATTCTGTATCTGAAACACCTAAATGTTATAAGAAACAGAATAAGCAACTAAAATGCTACAAGAATAAGCCTTTATTTAGGCAAAATGTGAAGTTTTGTCCTTTGCACTGGCCGTGGGTATGTTTTGCCCTGCAAAATCTAATGTTTGCACCAACAATGTCCCACTTTGGGCATTTGAAAAGGTGGCAACCCTAGCAGGTTTCAGCAAGCATGCACAAAGATGCAAGCAAGCAAAGGTTTCAGCTTAACTCGGAATGACTGCCATTTTTCAGCACCCAACTGATTTTCTGCAGTTTCAGTAGGCAAAGTAAAAAATTGGATGTCCTTCAAGAATGCAACTGCAGTCATAACATATGGGTTGTCCTGCCTCAGGCAGCCCTCGGTCGGCCGGATTCCAAAGTCTGGGTCCGGCGTCGGCTGGTGTCGCCTCCTCTCCGACGTCAGAATGGCTGGAGTATAAAGGCATCGGCCGACGCCATCTTCTTCTCTCTTTCTTGCCGCGCGGTGCCCGAAGCAGAAGCAGTTTGCAAGTGCCGGTCAGTCAGCTCCTGTGTTTTCAGTACCGAAGTCATCTAAAAGCTAAGTACCCCATTGGGGAACATTTTTTCTTGCCTCAGCTGATGTCAGAACAAATTGAGAAAGTTAATAATTGTTTGTCTTGTGGTAAACAAATACCTCATAAGGACTTCCATTCTTATTGCCTACCTTGCCTGGGCCCAGACCATGACATCTCGGCCTGTGCTGCCTGTGCTTGCTTTAATAAGCGCACTCTCAGGCGCTGGGCAGAATTTGCCGAAGACTTTTTCGCACCGCGCGGCAAGAAAGAGAGAAGAAGATGGCGTCGGCCGATGCCTTGCCTTACCCAGCCATTCTGACGCCGAGAGGAGGCGACATCCAGCCCCCGACGCCGACCCAGACTTTGGACCGACCGAGGGCTGCTGAGGCAGGACTTTGGCTGACAAAGTTTGCAGATGACTGCAAACTGGGCGCCATAGTGGAAAGTGCATACACTGATGATATCCTTCAAGGGACTCCGCGAGAAACAGATGGTGGTGCCCCAGCCATGGCCCAAAGTTAAAAAAAAAAAAAAAATGATAGTCATAATAAAAAAAAAAAAAAACCCTAAGCCCAAGCATAGGTGGCAATCCACTAACAACAGAAGAGGTTATCATATCGGGGACCTGGGGGCCCAAGGTTGACTTTTTTGACACTTTGACACTTACAAAGTTAGAAGAAACACCAAATTGCAGACCTTCCTGGATCATGAAGGGATTCACATCTCATCTCAGATCATCCCTGTCTGTACTCTTCTTCACTTTCAAAAATCTGTCATATGCCTGCAGATTGAAGAAACTCCAGTTCAGTCGCCCGGAATTAATGGACATGCTCCACCTCCTTAAACCTTAGCATGGATATAAATAGGACGTGCTGGAGGGATAGATTTATCACAGAAATCTAGACCTGTGGATGGGAGATCGTAGGTTTACCCGAATCATCTCTGGGTCACTGCTGGACAGAGCACAACAAAACATGGGGCACACAGTAGGCAGATAGCCTAGTATAAACCTATGAACCTATGAACCTATATCATGCCGTCGGAACAACCGACTACTCAATCTTCCAAAAAACTAAAGGACCGGGACCGACATCCTCGGCCCGCGTCCTCCACCGATACTCCTCCTAAACCCTCCACGAGTGCTTCGGTCCCTTCAGAAGCGGTAATTCAACCACTCCAGGCTGACGACACAGCGTTAACTCGTCCTTCGGTCTCGGAGTCTACACCGGTGCCGGTTGTTGACTTTCCTCCAGAAACCAAAGTTCTGGATCTACCCGACACCATTCCTGTGGACAAGGTTACTCCTGCACGTGGGGCAGCTAGGCCTCCTGTATCCATGTCCATCAAGGCCTTTGCACGTGCTAAGGCTGCCAGCCAGACCAAGGCCCATCCTAAACCTACTGCCCAGGCCCCTTATTCTGATAAACAGATCATGTCTCTTGCTGCAGATCTTATTTCTCTTATCAGGGGGTCTCAGCCTCATCCAGACAGAGGTTCTCAGCCACCTGCAGAGAAAAGGCCCAGAACTGAGCAGGCCGACAACCTCTCTTCAGATGAAGCTTCTGGGGATTCTGAGCCTTCAGATACCCAAGAAGAATCCTTCCAGGCCTATGAGGACTCTGATGCTGAGGAATTAATTCCCTCTGCCTCTCCTCCAGAGGATTTTTCGTTCGGTGAAGTCCTACACTCTATGAGGGAGCATTTTAAATGTCAGGATCAGGAATTCTCTGATTCCTGGAAAAGGCTACATACCTTCCTCAAGCTACCCCACCACAGACCTTAAGCTATCCCTCCAGTTATGGATGTCCTGGATGATGTTTTCTCCGACTCCAGTGCTAACCCTGATTCTCTCCCTCCTGCTCCTGTCAAGCCAGACAGATATTATAGGGTCCCTGACACCCACAAACATCTCTTTAAGGCCCATTCTGTGGATCTAGAAACTATTTACCAGGGCCCCAAGGGAGTGGCTACTTCCACAGCCAAGAATCCACTGCCAGTGGATAGGGAAGCTAGGTCCCTGGAGAGATGGGGTAAAAAAATTTATACCTCTACCACCCTGGCCATGAGGTCACTTTTTCATATGTTTCAGTACCAGGATTTTTTACTGGATGATTTACAGAAAAAGCTAGCCTCTCCTGAGCATATTGATAGAAAGGCATTGCAGGATCTAGTACATAACACTCAGCAGGTTAGCAATCATTTTCTTCAGTGTGGTTATGATGCATTGGAGGCTTCATGTAGGGCAGCTATGACTGGGGCTGTTATACGTAGACATGCTTGGTTAAAAGAACAGCCACTGCCAGACCATGTTAAAGTAAAGTTACTTGATGCACCTCTGGAAAAACAGAAGCTTTTTGGTGCTAATGCACAAGATGTGTTGAAGTCCATTGAGGAAAAAGCTAAATCAGTACAGACAGTCAAAGATTTCCTCCAGGTTCAGCCACCCAGATTCAGCAGGAATTGGCCTTCAAAGAATTGGTCCTTTCCAGACACTGACAAGTTTCAAAGGGAAAAACAGGCATGCCGAGGTAGAGGGCAATACCGAGGCTCCTACAGGGGCCGCCAATGGCAACCACCAAATCAAAGAAGTGGCGCAGGCAGTCCAGCTGCACCACAAGGACAACCACAATGACTTGACTTTCATACCATCTACAAAGGCTCAAAGAGAAGCACCTTTGGGCAGAAAATTATCCTTATTCTCAAAAAACTGGCATATCTTAACCAAGGACAACTGGATTCTGGATTTAATAGACAAAGGTTACAGATTCCACTTCCATACTTTACCAATAAGACAAGGCATGCCAAACCTGCCACTTCATCAAAGGGCAGAGGCACTCATTCAAGTTTCAAAGCTGTTAAATATAAACACAATAGAAAAGGTCCCTCCACAGGAACAAGGCCAGGGATTTTATTCAAGACTGTTCCTTGTTCCAAGAAAGGAAAACAAATGGAGACCTATACTGGACTTGTCTACTCTAAATACTTATCTCATTGTGCCAAAGTTCAAAATGCTGATGTTGCAGCAACTCCTTCCCATGCTGGGCAAGGGGTCTTGGCTGGTCACTCTGGACCTCAAGGAGGCATACCTGCATGTCCCAATCAGACAAAGCTGCAGAAGATACCTCAGATTTCTTGCAGGGACAGAGCATTATCAATTCTCAGCATTGCCGTTTGGCTTATCTACTGCCCAGAGTGTTCACGAAATGCCTGGCATCAGTAGTGGCACACTGCAGACTCCAGGGGATTCAAATATACCCCTACCTGGACGACTGCCTCATACAAGCAGACAACAAACAAACCTTGATAGCAAACTTGGACTATGTCATTCAATTACTACAGGCCTTGGGATACACAGTCAACATTCAGAAATCAAGACTTCTGCCATCCCAACAGATTATTTTCCTAGGAGCCAAACTGGACACAAAAACACAGATGGCTTATCTCACAGAGGAAAAACAACAGCAGTTACCAGAGTACTTCAAAGGCCTAGCAAAGCTCTCCCAGCTGACTGCAAGGAAAATCCTGCAGGCCCTGGGGTTCATGGCATCTTGCATTCTTCTGATACCTTTGGCAAGACTTCATATGAGAAAGCTGCAATGGTACTTAAAAAACTTATGGTCCCAACACAGCCAAAGCCTAGAGGACGTAATCCCACTCATTCCATGTCTGCAAAGAGAATGTTTGCGGTGGGCTCAAGCAAGTCAGTTAAACAAAGCCATGTCTTTCAACAAACCTCAAGCAGGTCAAATGATTACAACAGACGCCTCAGACCATGGATGGGGGGGTGCACATGGAGGGCAGATGCATTCAAGGTCAATGGACACCAAGGGAAAGGCATCTGCACATAAACCAAAAAGAGATGTTGGCAGTGATACATGCAAAGGAGACTTTCAAAAAATCACTTCAACAAGGACATTTGCTAATAAGGACAGACAACACCACTGTTATGTGGTATATAAACAAGCAGGGAGGCACTCATTCCTATCCCCTCTGCAGACTAACAATGATTCTCTGGGAAAAATCCCTAAGTCTGAAGATACATCTGCAATCCCAGTTTATGCCAGGCAAGGACAATGTACTGGCGGACAAGCTGAGCAGAAATTTCTTGGATCCACACGAATGGATGCTGCATCCTCACATTTTCTCACAAATAACAAAGACATGGGGAAGACCGGACATAGATCTCTTTGCTTCTCACATGAATCATCACCTGGAAAAGTTCTGTACAAGGACCCACCATCCTCTAGCCTGGAAAATGGATGCTCTCTCCTTCAGCTGGAAGTCCCTAACAATTTATGCATTCCCTCCTCTACCACTGCTGACCAAGGTGATACTGAAGATCAAAGCAGAACAATCAACAGGCATTTTGATAGCTCCAGACTGGCCAAGGCAGCACTGGTACCCATTGCTGTTGAGCATAACTCGGACCAAACCATGGCCTCTGCCCCTATGGCCTCTGCTTCTAACACAACACAATTACAGGACGGTTCATCAAAACCTGAAAACATTGCATCTGACAGCCTGGAGGTTACCATAACTCCTTCCAATATCTCTTTCCAAAAGTTCAAGAGATCTTACTGGAAGCACGCAGACCTTCCACCAGAAAAACCTATTCAGCCAAGTGGAAGAGATTCATCATCTGGAATGCTAACAGGGGTCAGGATACAACAGTATTGAGTATACCTCAGATATTGGAATACTTGGCAGAAATGTTTCATACTGGTCTCTCATATTCTTCCATAAAGATTCATGCCTCAGCAATCTCAGCAAAATACAATTGTGATCCACCTGTGTTTTCACATCCTTTGCTAAGACAGTTCCTAAGGGGGATAAAGAATATCAAACCTCCCAGGAAACCGCCAGTACCTGCATGGGACCTCAACTTCGTCTTGGAAAAATTAACTCTTCCTCCCTTTGAACCAGCAGCAACTTCAGAAATGCAATTCCTCTCATGGAAAATGGTTTTCCTATTGGCAATCACATCAGCAAGAAGAGTCTCAGAGATACAGGCACTCATGGCAGTACCTCCTTTTCTCATTTTTCATCAGGACAGAGTGTCTCTAAGAACCAATCCTTCATTCATGCCAAAAGTAATTTCCAGGGTGTCTCTAAATCAAGCCATTCACCTGCCTACTTTCTTCCCCAATCCTCAAAACAGGGGGGAAGCACTGCTGCATACTTTGGACATACACAGGCAACTACGCTACTACTTGGACAGAACTAAGGCCACCAGAAAGTCTGACCAACTGTTTGTAGCCTATGCTGCTGGAGTACAAGGAAAAGCAATCTCCAAACAAACAATTTCCAAATGGACTGGACATTGCATCAGATTCTGCTATTCTTTTCATGGAAAAGGTGTGCCAGCCAATATTAGGCCACACTCCACCAGAGCTATAGCCACATCCACAGCTTTCCTAAGAGGAGTGGCTACAAAGGACATTCTAGAGGCTGCTACATGGAGCTCCGTGCATACATTTACCAAGCACTACAACCTGCCTTTATACTCCAGATCCCAAGCAGGCTTTGCTTCGGCAGTCCTGCAGGGCATTTTAGCTACACCATCACTTTCTTAGTTCCACCACCCCCAGCTTGGCTATGGTATTCAACCCATATGTTATGACTGCAGTTGCATTCTTGAAGGACATAGTACAGTTTTGTACCTACCATAAATGTAGATGTCCAATAGATATGCAACTGCAGTCGGATTCTCCCACCCTCCTACCCCTCTGCAACCTTCTTTATGGGTCCACTACCCCTATTCCTATTAGCTGGTTGTATCTCTATGGTGTATCTGTTTATTACTGTTGTGCATGTCTGGAATTCTTTATCCATTCACCAAATTTAGCCTTCCTAGGAGGGCACCTGGCATCTGGGGCAAGAAACACTGAAGAAGATGGCGTTGGCCGATGCCTTTATACTCCAGCCATTCTGACATTGGAGAGGAGGCGACACCAGCCGACGCCGGACCCAGACTTTGGAATCCGGCCGACCGAGGGCTGCCTGAGGCAGGACAACCCATATGTTATGACTGCAGTTGCATATCTATCGGACATCTACATTTATGGTAGGTACAAAACTGTACTTTCTGTCTGCCGTTTCAGTATGCAAGCTGCAAAGTAAAACAGCCACACCCCTTTCTCCTTCAATGCACATAGTCTCAGTAAGCAAACAGCCAGCCACACCCCCTCCCCTTCAAGGCACATTGTTTCAGTAAGCAGCTAAGTAAAATGGCCACACCCCTTCCCCTTCAATACACAAACAGCCAGCCACACCCCCTTCCCCTTCTGCCCATAGTTTCAGTATAAGAAAAGTAAAACTCGTTTCTGTCTGCCATTTCAATAAGCTGTATACACAGACCCAAGCAAATGTTTCATCTTAACAGAATTACTGACACACACACTTCCCCTTCAATGCACATAAGACACATGAAGCAAGCAAAGATTTCAGGCTCAGCTTAACACAGGATGACTGCTGTTTCAGCACACAACCGGTTTTCCACTGTTTCAGTAAGCAAAGTAAAGTAAAACAGACACATGACATCCCCTTCAATGCACATAGTTTTTGTAAGCAAAGTAAAACTGGTTTCTGTCTGCCATTTCAGTAAGCATTAAGCAATGTAAAACTGATTTCTACCATTTCAGTTGTTGTGTCTTTCGGCTTTTCCTGGTTAGGGGTCGCCACAGCGGAACTCCGGTCTGCTAATGACTGGCAGTAGATTTCTACGTGCCGAGTTGCCAGCTCTGATGCACAACCTTCAACGAAGGTACGCCCATTCACGCATGTAACCACACAGAAGACACTCTAGCTGAGAGTCGAACCACATCTTACTGTGAGGCGACAATGCTACCGCAGCACCACCGTGGTCTTTCTACCATTTCAGTATGCAAGCAAATTAAAACAGCCACACCCCCTTCCCCTTCAATGCCCATAACTTAAGACACAAGCAAGCAAAGGTTTCACAGCTTAACCGAATTACTGCCTGCCAGACTTCCATTTCAGTACACAACTGCTTTCCTGCTGTTTCAGTATAGAAGTAGAAAAGTAAAACTGATTTCTTGTGTTTCAGTATGCAAGCAAACTAGCAAAGTGGTTTTCTACCCTTTCAGTATACATAATGCAAGCAAAGTAAAACAGCTAATTTTCTCTCGCACACACCTTCAATGCAAAATTGCAAACCCTGCAGTTTCTCTCGCAAACACCTCTGCTTCAATACAAGCAAATGTTTTTCTTCTCAGCAGCTGACTGATGTTTTCTCTAGCACATAAAACACAAGCAATTAAGCAAAGTTTTTATCATCTTATTCTTAACAGAGTTACTGTGGCACTGCCAGTCTGCCGTACTGCTGGGATTCAGCTTAAAACAATAACTGTTGTTTCTTCAGTACGACTGTGGAAGCAAACTAGCAAAGTAAGATAGCAAGCCCACTGCCAGTCTGCTGTACTGCTGGGTTTCAGCTTAAAACAATAACTGTTGTTTCTTCAGTATGACTATGCAACCAAACTAGCAAAGTAAGATAGCAAGCCCATGCAGTGTGCATGGGCTTACTATCTTACTTTGCTAGTTTGCTTGCATAGTCGTACTGAAGAAATGACAGTTATTGTTTTAAGCTGAAACCCAGCAGTACAGCAGACTGGCATTGCCGCAGTAACTCTGTGCACACATGATCCTCCTTAAAGGAAAAGATACCACAACCGCAATGCAAAGAAGTGCTTTTTGTATGTAATTATTACTACTTTTATTAAAGTTTGCCGCCCCTAAAAAACTGCCGCCCATTGTGAACCGCCTCTCTCACCACCCTCTAGCTACACTATGGCCCCTTGTACCTGCCAGAGCCTTGAAACCACGATCTGTTCAAATATAAATAATCCAGTCAGCCGATTCCCCAAAGTCACCCTTGTACCTGCCAGAGCCAAGCCACAGCCGATTCCCTGAAGTAATCCAGCCATGAAACAATAATCCATCCAGCCGAAGTCACAGTCCATGAGAGCACATCCTTCCCAGCCATGATTTGTTCAAAATAATCCACCCAACCAAACCCTGAAGTCAACGGTCCCATGAACGAGAGCACATCCAGCCCAGCCTGTGGACATCGAAGTCCAATCCCTTTCCAGTCTATGCAGTTACAACTGCATAGACTTCCGGGATATCTGGAGTGAAACGTTGAGCAGTCAGTTCGGACTGCTGGTTAGACAGTCTGGGATTTTGTGCGCATGCTCCAGACTGCTTCACCAGCAGTCTGACATCGGGAAAACGCATGAGTGCGCATGCGCGATGTTCGGAACTCATGTTTTTTTTAATTTTCTTTTTCGTTTTTCTTTTCTTTACTTTTTTGTTTTAATTTTTATTTTACAGCTGTGAGGGCTGCAGTCCTGCAGTCCAATAGCACGAGCTGCCCCTGCATGTACATAAATATTCACAGTATGTGCCATGGTATACAACATAATCCTGACAAACAGTTTCAGCAGGATCAGCAAGGGGAAGAACCACACATCCCACCACCAAGACCAAAGTCAGCACATCCAAAGGCAGATTAGGAGTCAGAGGTAGGAACCACCAACTTCTGTGAGTGTAGGCAGACATACATGTGCTCAGTATACCCTTGCATTTGCTAAGAGACAAAGCATAACACACTCTCTCACCATCTAATGGCCTAATACCTTCCTTCTACTCACATACATATAGTAACACTGATGCCAGGCAAGTCACAAAACTGTTACCTCCCCATGTATTGGCTGTGTACTGCCTGCATCAGAGAGAGTCAGCCCTGAACTAAAACTGTGGCAACTGCTGCATTTACAAGGTAGCTCTTGAATCTAGACTGAATTGTTTAATACTATGAACGTGTGGCATATCCTTGTATTTCATTAGTTGTTACAGTAAGCAAGTAAAAGGTGGGATATCTGTACAGAAATGACCTAAATAAGTGACAGCAGAGACTTATTTGACTTTTATGTGTCCATCACTAAGTAGTAGGCCTCAGGCATCAAAGATTTATACAGTCATATCTCTCAAAAGTACTGATGATTATTGAACGCCCTCAGGTTAGCACCATACATCTGTACTTGAAAATCATTAAAGAGAGAAGTTAGAAAGAATGATGCACATTGCATTTTCTGAATTCACAACCCTCACAAGATCATTCGCTATAAAGCTGGAAAATTTTAATCCTATCAACTGTCTAATTTTCCAAGGCTAAAATAAGTCAAAAGTACAATTACCAGTTCAACACCACAAATGCGGATACACTAAGCACTAAGTTAGCTATGCACCCTAAACATTAGACACAAAGCTTATGTATCCCTGAATCCAAAAGATAGAAAACAGGGATATGACACAGTTATCATCACTTCCACAGGGTGTTGTATGGGGGGCCTGGAAGCCCAGGCTGACACAAAAAGTCAGTGAGTGTGTGTGAGTAAGAAAGAGAAGAAGCTGGCAGCTCATCATTGTCTTTCCTGATCATAAGAACTGGGTCTCCCTGGAGTTGCATTGACACATCCACACCTACGGTCAGATGCACTGCTGCTACCTGAATGTGACTAATGTCTGCTGAATGAGCTCCCTTCATAGGGATGTCCAGGACCATGACCACATAGCCTGCCATGTCTGAGTTTGGACAAGAAACTCACTGATGGAGCAGTGGAAGCACTACCATTATGGGAGTGTGATCAGCCACAGCCATATAGGCTGACAGCAGATGATATGGCTGACCTATACCCATGAGTGCTGCTCCCCTTCCAGCAGATGTCCCATCACAGACACCACCCATTCTAACATGTCACTCATCTGATCCATTGAATCAGCAACATGGTGGAGGAAGTCACACATATAAACCTGTGCCACCTTTACAACGCTGAGGATTTATATGGAGCACCTATGGGAACATGCCTGTGCCTCCATGATCATCCTACACATACATTGAATGGCACAGGAAGAGACACCTGCACCAGGTGTAGGAGGGATAGCAGGCCCCCTCCAAGCACCCCTACCAGCCCTCGTGTGTGACACCTCACCCACATTTTGCCTATGGCCAGAGACAACAGGCACTGAAACCACAGTAGCCATACTTCCCTAAACAATGGCCTCACCCTTCACCTGTCCAATATCTGAGGGCTCACTGGAATGGGTAGGCATAGGCCTATAGGTTGTGTCTGATGGAATTGTGGGGATGCCTGTATGTCAACCTCAGTGTCAGATTAAACCTCTGACCCCCCCAACTGTGCCTCAGTTTAGCCACCACCACCATCAGAGTCTGCTGATACGCTAACATCAGGTGGCAGAGGGCCTACACTTTCATCATCATGATCACCTGTAATAATAAGCAAGAAGAACAGGACAAAATTAATACCTACACTACTGTAGTCCACTGTATGCTAACTAATTAACAGTGGTGCCACTATTACAGATACTACAATAATACACACACCAGGCCTGATATCAACAGCACACACAAAAATATTCCTTACAATCGCTCAGCCGTACTAACCTACAAATGTTTGGCTTACCATACACAGATGCATCGTATGCAATCCAGATGAGCCTGGAAGAAGTTAAGCAAAAGGTAAAGGCAACATCATCACAATTAAAAATAACACAGGTGGTAATACATTTATCCCTTTATATGTCCACTAAGTATACTTTCAGCAAGAACATGGGTGTCAACTCAAACCTAAGCTAAAAACTGTAATAATCTTTAATCCTCCCCCAAAAAAATAGATGTGACACAGAAGTAATGTATTGATTTCAATTGTTTTACTATACAACAATATTCAATTGTTGAGATACCAAAGCCTACATGGAAGCTCCTCCTGGGATGTGCTTGCTGTCTCTGACACTGTTGCACCCACATTCAGGACATGCTGTACTGCACTCTCCTGTGAGCTGTTTGGATCCCTGATAATGCCAGGAACTCTTCATTGGGTGTTAAAGGTGGTTCCCTGGCAGGCCCTCCACTGATACCCATTTGGTCATGGACCACTGCAGCTGCACTCCTCTGTGAAGATGTGATCATTACAGTGGCCCTGTGGCACACTTTCTTGCATGTCCTGCCATCGTCACCCATGGCATTAAGATCAGCAACTATCAGTTGCCAAATTTGCATCCTACTTGCCATATCTTCCCCTCCCCTTTCCAGCAGAAAAGCACCATGTTGCCTAAAGGCATTCACTATGACCTTGTTCTCAGAATCAGTGAAGTGGGGTCTTCGAGGATTGACATGTGTGGGTGGCAAACTCCTAGGCATTCTAAAAGACAACAGAAGAATAATTCACATAAGTATCACATAAGTACTGAATAATTGATTCCAGATAAAACAGAAAATGTAGCCAATTAGTATTACCTCCTGTAGAAACATACAACAGTCAACAGATGTGAAATATGAACAACAGCCAAGATGCAACACAAGGAGAGTAACAAGAGCAACATATCCTTGTTTGTGACATAACAATAACTCACCTTTGCCATCCCCCCACAGAAGAACAGTTTATCCTTGTTTGTGCCATAACAGTAATTCACCTTTGCCCCCCCCCCACAGAAGAACAGTTTAGCATTGTTTGTGCCATAAGAGTAATTCATCTTTGCCACCCCTAAAAAAAGAACAGGAAAATGACACATTCTGCTAACAAACCATCTTTGAAATGCTAAAAGTGCTATCAAAGGCGGTGCCTCTATGGACCCTGGTAATTACCGCCCCATAAGCTTAACAAGTCTAGTCTGCAAAGCTATGGAGAGGATCATAATGGAGCTCATAAACAAAGATATAGGGGACTTGCAGACATGGGACCCGACCCAGTTTGGCTTCGTCAAGGGAAGATCATGCCTTTTGAACTTGGTCGACTTCTTCGAAACAGTCAGCAAGGCCATTGATGAGGGAAAGGCAGTCCATACAGCCTACCTTGACCTTGCAAAGGCTTTCGACACAATACCCCACTCGGGTATTGTAGAAAAACTTACCAGCTTAAATGTAAACCCATATGTCACAAGATGGGTTGCAAACTGGCTTAAGGACAGAACCCACAGGGTTAGAGTTGCTGGCACTATGTCAGACTCCAAGCCAGTCACAAGTGGTGTCCCACAGGGCTCGGTCCTTGGCCCCCTATTGTTCAGCATCTACTTCTCAGAAGTACAGGCCAACATGGGAGGACTTTGGCTGACAAAGTTTGCAGACAACTGCAAACTGGGCGCCATAGTGGAAAGTGCATCAGACATGGATATCCTTCAGAAGGGACTCACGGAAACAGATAGCTGGTGCCAGAGCCATGGCCTGAAGTTAAACGCCAAAAAATGTATAGTCATACCCTTCGGGAAAAACAAGGTAACCCCAAGTTACCATATAGGTGGCAATCCACTAAGCACAGAAGAGGTTATCAGGGACCTGGGGACCCAGGTTGACAGTGGCCTTTCTTTTGACACTCACATTGCTAAAGTGGTTAGAAAGACCTTCTACATTGCCCACCTGATCATGAAGGGATTCACATCCAGATCTAGTGAGGTCATTGTTCCCCTGTACTCTTCACTTATCAGACCAATGATCGAGTACAGTGCCCCATTCGGGATGTATCTCACCCGACATCTGCAGCAATTGGAGAGACCCCAAAAGTTCCTCACCAAAAGGATAAAGGGACTCCAAAATCTGTCATATGCTGCCAGATTGAAGAAACTCCAGCTCTATTCAGTCACATACCATCTGCTCAGAGGTGACATGTGCCTGACATACAAGGCCATGTCCAACCCGAATTAATGGACATGCTCCACCTCAAAAAATCCAAATCCACCAAAACCACTAGAGCAAGCGACTTAAACCTTAGCACAGACATAAATAGGACATGCTGGAGGGATAGATTTATCACTCAGAGACTCCCTATGCTGTGGAATAAAATCCCGGTCCATGTGAGGCAGAGCACCTTGCTGGCTCTGTTCAAGAGAAATCTTGACCTGTGGATGGGAGATCGTAGGTTTACCCCGGGAATCATCTCTGTGTCACTGCTGGACAGAGGCACAACAAACTAATGGGCACAGTATTTTTTCATATAAGGGGTGGCGTAAGCCACAAAAATTTGGGCTAGGCTTATAAATGCCTTAGGGCAGATAGCCTAGTATAAACCTATGAACCTATGAACCTATGAACCTATAAAGTAACTGTCCCTGCAACATTTGTATATATTTATCACACAATATTCTATTTTCATGTATTGGCAATCATGTTATACCTCTGAAATGGCTTTGCAAACATGTCCATGCCATCACTACACTTCTAATTAATGCAGACAGATAAAAGTGCAAAAGCCTTTGCTTCATATTTTTATTAAATACATTCTAGCATATGCAGTATGTAGCTGATCAAATGAAAGCATATCTTCTGAAGTTCAGTACTCCTCTGTATCGATATATATCAGGACGGCACAGTGGTGCAGTGGTAACGTTGTTTCCTCACAGCAAGAGATTCTTGGCTGGGGTGCCTTCTGTGTGGAGTCTGCATGTTATCCCTGCATTCATGTGGGTTTCCCTCTGGGTGCTCCAGTTTCCTCTCAAATTACAAAGACATGCATCTGGAGTGTTTCTCTCCAAGCCTTCGCTGAAAACTGGCTTCATTCCAAGTTGTACTTTCCCATTTAACAAATGTTAAATAAGTAAATTAAATACTGATGAAATATCATTATGTGCAGTCTTCCCAACAAAAACATGTCTCCTCACCATCAGTTTGTCTAGCTACACAGTTGCCTTTTTATTTGGTGTACATTCAGGGCTGTTAGCAAGATGGAAATGAGGTGTGAACTCATTAGAAGTGCTGAATCCAGAAAATTTGGATTCATGTAGGAGATTTAAACATAGTCCAGAAACTCCCTCAGTGTTTGGTTTCAATGGATTGTAACTGTGAATGATTAGTGGTTGGGAGAAGAAAAACACACAGCACTGCAGGCTGCCTTACTTCAACTAGGTGTATCAGGTTAAACCTACAAAGTGTTAGATATAAGGTTGGAAATGTAAGTAAGCAGCACACAAGTTGTAGGTTGTGCTCTTTAACATCCAACCTGGCCTTCATTTGTTGGCAAGTGCATATGATATTATTTCCACTTAATATCCTCATACATTTTAAGGCCAGTGATACAGAATGGCTTAGACACTGGATGTCTCAGATTACTGCTCAGATAAATGAAGAATGGCCAAAAAACAGAAATGTAAGACAGAGCTATATATTTGCAAGCAATAATCATGACATGTTGTGTGATCACTAGGTGCACTATATCCAAACCTAACACATGTACAAATAACACTTGTATGGTTTAATATCACTGTAGATGCTGTTGCAGATGGTTGTGTGCATATTAAGTTAAGCTCTTTGCTGCAAAGCTGTTTGCGTGGCAAAGAGGGGTGAGGCACCCATCCTGTGTTCTGAAGGTGCATTGGAGTGAGATTTCAAATCCAGACCTATGTAGAAATATCTCATGTGTGCAAACATTTTCGAGTGTGTATGTCATAGATTGCTTTTCCTCATTTCATCTACCTCTCCATTTTCTTTCTTTCTTTTTTTTTTTTTTTTTTTAATTGGCCAGTGTTTGCACGCACTTAGTGCAAACATGGGAGATGGATATAAATGAATGTCAGGTTTGCCTATGTTTATGTCATTTGCAGAAAGCCTGGCAGTACACAAACTGGACAGCTGGCCCACCCAGGAAGCAGACAGGACTCAGACAGCCAAAAAGAGAAACCAATTTAATTCAATTAATAATACTGGGCATCATGCAAACCCTCTAAGTGACACTGCACTGCAGCTAAGAGCTGGACCTTAAGAATGATTAGTAAAATAGGGAATGTCATGTAAGTAGTCTTGTGACAGCAGATGTAAGTGTAAAGCTGGAGTACAGATGATCCTGAGTTCTAGTATAGGTTGTGCAACCTTTGTTTTACTGTTGTGACATTGTGGTTTATAGCAATCATCTGCAACACAGATAAGTGTTTCCTCAACTTACTTTTGGTAACAGGTGTATGTGTAGTACTGCCGTGCACACAATCCGGGGTTCAAGTACAGCATATTCCATACAATTTTACTGATGTTCCACTTTCCATTATAGTCACTCTCACTTATAACACTTGACATAATGGAGATGATATGAATTATATGTATGCAGGCTGAGACACTAGTATTTTGTCAGTTATTTCTGTATATATGTATGTATTATCACATTTATTATCAGATGTATGATTATGGGTATATCATGGACTATATTCCTGTAAGTATATTTCTGCTATCTGAAATGGCATGGCCTTTACATTTGCCTAAAACGCATACACAACTGACTGCACATCCAATAACCTTAAAATTGCAATTGAGATTTTGTAATAGCGCACTGCTTAACGCTGTTGCGCTCCAACTACCATTGTGCAAATGCGGTGCTCAGAGGTGCGCACTGCTGAGAACTGTGCTTGCATGATGGTAAGTGGAGAGCAACAGTTTCATTGTGTTCACTCAGAGGAAATGCAATAATATTGCTCTTGATCCCTAGTAGACATGGCAGGCATTTGCGAGGAAGGTATCAGGTTTAGGGCACAGAGATGAGTATCCAGGAGTCAAAGATCTTTATTGAACTCCTAGCTAAGAACCACAGTGCCAGACCTCTGTAGGAGGACTATTCCACCTCCTGGTATATGCTTGGGGTAGTTTAGCTCAGGCTGTATCCAGTGCCACCGCTATCTTGTGCACTGCTGACCAATGTATGCATCATTTCAATGACCTATGGTGGAGGAAGAGGAGTACCCACAATGTTGGATTGAGGAATTTAGGAATGTGGGCATACCAAACCTGTGTAAGTACCAACTACAGACAGTACTTGTAAGACTTAAAACATGAATATAGGCAAGACTGGTATTCATAATGGCATTCAGTTCTGTTATGTTTTTACCACAGCTGTCAGTAATCAGGAGGTCTGTATCTGAACCCATGGGGCTAGATTGGTGAGGATGAGGGAAGCATGTGATGTGTATGCAGCAGAAAAGTAGTGTTATTATAGCATTCAAAGTTAAAGATAGCTTTTTTGGTATTATTTAGAGTAGTATCAAATTGAGCATGCATATCTCAACTGTAAAAGCAAGTATGCATGCATTTGTCTTTAACACAAACAAAGAGTACAATATTAGACTTTAGTCAGAGGTTGTGGGTTCAAATCCATAATTCCCAACTATGCATTACTGTAAATTCTTCAGTTATATTTAAATTAAATTAAAACATATATACAAGTGACACAAATCCCTTGCTGTAAACTGTAATCTGTATATTTGGAACATGCATATATGTGATATATGCATATGTAAAGGAGTGCTTGTTGCAATCTGTAGTAAACTATGCATCTGTTAGGAGCTAGTAGTCTTAAAGATAAAAGTTATCTGTTAGGGGGTGGTAGTCTTAAAATAAACGTTAAGATAATAGAGTCAAATAATTGTATTAATGCATTGTATGTCTCATATGAAGGTACTAATCTTATCTCTTTTTTTCCCTAAACACAACCCATATCTCTTTTTTTATTTTATTTTATTGTATTTTATGTCTTCATTTTATTACATGAAGTCAAAACATGGCCATGTCATCCATGTGTACTATATCACTAAATGTTCCACAGCACAGAGGGGTAGGTCTGCCCCACAGGATCCAACTCCCCATCATCAACCAGTTCCAGCAATGTTGCCAGCATGTCAGGGAACCAACCTGCCAGCACTGACTCTGTTGCCCCTGCACTACCTGCCCCCTCAGGTAGTCCTGCCCCTGAGGCTGGTCCATTGGTTCCATCTGGGAGCAGTGGCAGAGGTGGTGATTTTATCACCCACACTTAGCTGCCAGGGATGGTGTGTAGAGTTGGGTGCTGCACTGTTAGTGTATGCCTACTCTGGCTGGAGAGGCTGCTCTCCCTCATTTCACATAGTACCATGAGGAGGAGAAGGATATGTCAAACACTCCAGCCAGTGGCAGAGTTAGGTGACAATGATAACAGTCCAGTGGGTGAGGACTTGATTCTCATTGCCACCCAGCTTGATGACCATGGGTTTAGGATGTCCCACCCTCTCCCCAATCATGGTGTCCTCCACCATTTTGTGTCCATCACTGTCCTGTCTCTTGTCTTGTTTATCTTGTCTATCCGCAATTGCTCCCTCACCTACCCAACTTACCTGACCCAGACATTCCTCTATCCCTTCACCAACATTCCTCTCTCCTTCTCAAAAAAAAAAAAAAAAATAGGCACCTTTCCCACACAAAGAAAAAAAGTCCCATACATAGTTCTCCATTTTGTACACATCTTCTTGACACACTGCTTGATTTGCTCCAACTACCTATACTCCATGAATGTGTTGTGGTCACCCTTCTCTCTGCAGTTGACAATCAAAATTCATTTCATATTTTCCATATATGTTCACTTTACACTGTTAAAGAAATGGATAGTTATGGTCCTTTCCTATCTCCTTTCTGCACTTTCCTGCACTGCTTTCCCTTTGTTCTTCCCCCTGCTTGCTCCCCATTTCATCAATGTCCTATCTACCCATTTTACATCTTTAAGCAATTTTTGCTTGAAGGTGCATATCGCGCACCAACGTGCACAACAGTGAATGTCAGCGATGTATTTTTATGTATTTAAAAGTATTAGATATGGTGACAATGTATTTAAATGTATTAGAAACACCTCTATTCAAATCCATTACCATCTTGCCCTAACAAGGAATGCATAAATGCATTAAAACATGCTACTGCAGAATCAGTTAAGCAGCAGGTGTATTTCATAGACTCAATACTGTCAGATTTTAGCAATGCAGCTCATGTTTGCACACTGCTTAGCTACACTCAGACATGTGTATCTTGCATGCACATGCATTTTGCTAACTGTTGCGCAAACCCTCTGCTCACCACACTATGGAACTGTACATATTATGCTGTTTATTACTGTTTACTGTCCATTCCCTCTGTATGATATGAAATTACATGTGTAAACATTACAAACTGAGGGTCCTATCTAACAATATGTCTCATATTTACAATACATTAATATGTTGCCACACCTCCAAGCACTGTAACTATTGTGTCTCAGTACTTTTTGCACACATATATCAACCACAGTCAAAATGAGTACTTTTTGCACACATATATCAACCTCTTTACAAAATGTAATATCAAATGTTGTCTGGTGTGTAATGTACACCAATATGGTAACATGCAAAACTGCAACTATTGACAAATATGCCTAAAAAGGACTTACCTGCAAGACTAGGAAGGAATCAACATGAACCCTGTCTCTCAACACATTTGTCTCTACCCACTTTGTTTTTGTCAAGGATACATCTTGCTTACTAAAACTTTTGGACTTCTTGGATGCGGTTTATAGCAATGATCTGCAACACAGATAAGTGTTTTCTCAACTTTCTTTTGGTAACAGGTCTAAGTAAGGATGAGGGATAACAGGACATGCTGCCAATGTTGATTTATCCAAGGCATTTGACATTATTCCCTATTCATGTGTCATAGTGAAGATCTTACAGAAACACAGGCTTTAATGAAGCTTTCGGGCTCTCAACCCTTCATCAGCATATAACATTATACATTTCAATCCATTTAAATAGAAGAAACAGTTAAAATCACATGATCAAACCAGCCAATAAAACATACTAAAAGGAAAAAAGGAATCAAGTACATCAAATTCTGTAAGGAAATATGTGTGAGTCCCTTTATTCTAAAAACCATCATGGTAATATACTTAAGATTATTTGTTATACTACAAAATTAATTGTGTATTATAAATTACTCACGCTTCACTAATACTGGTTTAATAGTAAAAGTACCATTCAAACCAGGTAAAGTGTCAGCTTGTAGTCTTATTATCCATTCTAGCTCTCTCATATCTAAAAAGTTGTTAATATCACCCCCCCCTCACACCCACTTGCACTACATCTATACATCTAAACTTAAAAGTGTGGTTGCTGAATTCATATATATGCTTAAATAAAGCATTTGTCTGTATTTGTCTATTTATCTCTGATCTATGTTCGATTATACGATCTTTGAGCCTACGTATAGTCTTTCCTACATAAAAGCCTGACATTGCATGCAGGTGGCGAGGTAGACTAATTTCATAGTATTACAATTAGCACTACAGTAAAATTGAATTTTTTATGTGTGACAGGATGTTTAAAGGTACTATCTGTATCTAAAATGTCAATGCAACAGCTACAATTGTAACATTTATAAGTCCCTATCTTACTATGTATGGTATTATGTTGTTCCACAAAATCTTTATAGCACAACATATTCTTTAAACATTGACTATTCCTATAGGAGAAGCTGGGTTTGGGGCCCACTATTGAGCTGAATTCAGGCATTGCCATTAAAATTGGCCAATTTTTCTTGATTATTTCACATATTTGGTTAGAGTAGCCAGAGTATGTGGTAATGTATCTCAGAGTATTTTCTTTCTTTTTATTAACTATCGATAAGCTATAATTAACATCTATCTCATCTTCTATGAAAATGGGTTTATAATCAGTTTTTCTGCCCTCTGTTGTTATTTTAATAGTTTTATCAATAATACTTTCAGCATATCCACTTCTCAAAAACTCTGTTTTCATATTTGTTATTTCATTAATGTATATTTGTTCATCTGTTGTTAATCTACTTATTCTTATAAACTGTGATTTCATTATACTTTTAAATACATGTGAAGGATGCATACTAGTACTATCCAAATATCTTATTGTATGGACGTCTTTCTTATGTACCATAGTTTGTATCATGTTGTTCTTTTTATATAACTTTACATCCAAAATATCATTTCATCTGGTGAGAAGCACATTTTAAATTTAAAAATTTGTAGTGTTATTAATGTATGTCGTGAAAGAATGAAGTTCTTCTATCGTGCCATCCCATACGAAGAAACAATCATCTACTTAATCTTGCATAACTTTTTACATGTACATTCAGTGCATTTTATTACTTAAAATAAATTCCTTCTCCCATTGGAAAAGTACTAGATTTCAAAAGTATTTGCCACAGAAGTACCCATGGCTACTCCAGTTAATTGTTTATATGGAGTACCATCAAAAATAAAAATATTATTAGTTAGTACCAAATGAAGGAGAAAGCATATATTTTCCACTTCACGAGATTGCTTAGTCGTGTTAGACAGTAAGAACCTTCTAATTGCCTCTATGCCATAATCTATGGGAATAACCGTAAATAACGATTCCACATCCAATGTTACAAAAATATAGTCATAAGGCGCATTTTTATACCATATACTAAGGTTCTTCAAGAAGTGTGAGCTGTCTTTTATTATGCTACCACATTTAGGTAATAACTCAGATAGTAGATTCTGTAAATATTTAGATATAGTTTCAGTTATCCACCCCTTACCTGAGACTATAGGTCTCAATGGTGGTTGCTCTAAAGATTTGTGTATCTTTGGAATTCCATATATTTGTGGAATTTTAGGGCATGGGTTGGAGAAATAATTAAACACATCTATTGAAATATCGTTGTTTAACTGCATGTCATAAATAGCCATGTTCACCTGTGTAATACAGTTTTTCACATCAAGAAAAGTAATCTTTTTGAAAGTATCAGTATCAGATAAGAATGCAGTAAATTCATTCATATAATAAGTTCTGTCCATTAAGACTATTGCCCCACCCTTATCTGCTTGCTTTATAATTATATCTTTCTCATTCTTTAAATATTTAAGGGCTTGATATTCTTTAAAAGAAAGATTATAGTTCCTTTTGTTGTATCACATTTAGAAAACATAGTTCTTAATTCAAGTTCAACAATATTTATAAATGCTAGAATAACCGGAGACAACTGAGGAATGAATAAACTTGATTTTCTACATACAGCACTATTTTGAACTGAATTTTAAATATAAATTTTAACATCAAGCTTCTAGCAAACAGTTTTAAGTCTATAATGGCACTTACAACATTATCCATAGCAAAGGGAATAAATTTCAAGCCTTTGCTTAGTACTAATAGCTGCTCTTGTGAAAGAATCCTTTGCGTTAAATTTAAAGTACCTTGTTTTATTATTGCAGTCTCTCTTATCGGCGTGGCATTTTGTTCCTTTTCTTTGGACTGCTGTACTTCCTCTTTGCCCCTTGAGTTTGAGGCGATTCCCCTGTCGCAGATATCAAGTTGTTTTCTGTGTTTATTTTTTCACAGAAACCCTTTCTGGTTGTTGAAGTCGAAAGGGTAAAAAAGATGAAATTTCTGCCTCTTTCCTTTGACATCACGCAATTGCTCTGGTGGTGTTGGTGTCTTAGGTAAATCCAAAGTTACATTTTCTGTTGCTGAAGTTAAAAAGACTTCTATGTTGGTTTCCACTGGTCGTTGGCTTGCTTCTTTCTCATTAGCTTTCTCAGCTCCACACTGAGAAGGCATTGCGTGTGTTACGCTTGACATACGCACTCGCTGATTGGTCGGGATGTGATTAGATGTGCCAGGGAGCGTAAATTCATCTAGACGGTCTAACAGCTTAGTAGTATTCATAGAAGGAGAGTTACGCTGAGGTTGTTGCTTGTAATTAACTGATTTTGATGGATATTTAAAGTCAGTTTTCGCCAAGAAAATATGACCGCTTTTATAATCTTCAATATCTCGCTGTAATTTACGTTTCTTTTGATCTCCAGCCTATTGTCCAGTAATTGCATTTTTCTATGAAAACTTGATAAGCATTGTGTGAGGTATCATTTTTAAGTATTAACAAGACTTCTTTATCACATTGCTCTATTTCCTGCAATAAAGTTTCCTCTGTCTCTTCAAAATAATTGTTCATAAGCTTCATATAACTTGCACTCAATTCTAAATTAAGCTGTTGCCATTTCACTAAAAGTTCCTCATAGGTATTACCATACGAGGGCATTTTGAGTACACGCAGTCCTCTAGGCACAATGCCTAGTTCAAGGTAGGCTAGGAAGCTAAGCCTCTGCCATTGCAGCTGTTTATAGCTACTAACCTTCTTTTCTAGTGTATTAATCAACGCAGTTAGTTTCGTTGTATCTTCAGCTACCAGAGTCTTGTGAGAGTTAGCATCAGGTAACTGGTTGTGCAATAATGGATTATTCACATTTGTTAAGAGTCTCTTAATAGACAGAGCCATTCTCCAAAGAAAAGGACAAAAAGTAAGGCAGCTGGTTTGAATTCCTCTTATCAGCGTTGTCTGTAGCTTGTAGTGAATATAGTTAATCGAACTGAACACGATAGAACAAAATCTCAGCAGGAACACAGTAGTTACAGAAACACAGGCTTTAATGAAGCTTTCGGGCTCTCAACCCTTCATCAGCATATAACATTATACATTTCAATCCATTTAAATAGAGGAAACAGTTAAAATCACATGATCAAACCAGCCAATAAAACATACTAAAAGGAATCAAGTACATCAAATTCTGTAAGGAAATATGTGTGAGTCCCTTTATTCTAAAAACCATCATAGTAATATACTTAAGATTATTTGTTATACTACAAAATTAATTGTGTATTATAAATTACTCATTTGGCGCTTCACTAATACTGGTTTAATAGTAAAAGTACCATTCAAACCAGGTAAAGTGTCAGCTTGTAGTCTTATTATCCATTCTAGCTCTCTCATATCTAAAAAGTTGTTAATATCACCCCCCCTCACACCCACTTGCACTACATCTATACATCTAAACTTACTTCTTATCTGATACTGATACTTTCAAAAAGATTACTTTTCTTGATGTGAAAAACTGTATTACACAGGTGAACATGGCTATTTATGACATGCAGTTAAACAATGATATTTCAATAGATGTGTTTAATTATTTCTCCACCCCATGCCCTAAAATTCCACAAATATATGGAATTCCAAAGATACACAAATCTTTAGAGCAACCACCATTGAAACCTATAGTCTCAGGTAAGGGGTGGATAACTGAAACTATATCTAAATATTTACAGAATCTACTATCTGAGTTATTACCTAAATGTGGTAGCATAATAAAAGACAGCTCACACTTCTTGAAGAACCTTAGTATATGGTATAAAATGCCTTTATGACTATATTTTTGTAACATTGGATGTGGAATCGTTATTTACGGTTATTCCCATAGATTATGGCATAGAGGCAATTTGAAGGTTCTTACTGTCTAACACGACTAAGCAATCTCGTGAAGTGGAAAATATATGCTTTCTCCTTCATTTGGTACTAACTAATAATATTTTTATTTTGATGGTACTCCATATAAACAATTAACTGGAGTAGCCATGGGTACTTCTGTGGCAAATACTTTTGAATCTAGTACTTTTCCAATGGGAGAAGGAATTTATTTTAAGTAATAAAAATGCACTGAATGTACATGTAAAAGTTATGCAAGATTCGTAGATGATTGTTTCTTCGTATGGGATGGCACGATAGAAGAACTTCATTCTTTCACGACATACATTAATAACACTATAAATTTTTTTAAATTTAAAATGTGCTTCTCACCAGATGAAATGATATTTTTGGATGTAAAGTTATATAAAAAGAACAACATGATACAAACTATGGTACATACGAAAGACGTCCATACAATAAGATATTTGGATAGTACTAGTATGCATCCTTCACATGTATTTAAAAGTATAATGAAATCACAGTTTATAAGAATAAGTAGATTAACAACAGATGAACAAATATACATTAATGAAATAACAAATATGAAAACAGAGTTTTTGAGAAGTGGATGTGCTGAAAGTATTATTGATAAAACTATTAAAATAACAACAGAGGGCAGAAAAACTGATTATAAACCCATTTTCATAGAAGATGAGATAGATGTTAATTATAGCTTATCGATAGTTAATAAAAGAAAGAAAATACTCTGAGATACATTACCACATACTCTGGCTACTCTAACCAAATATGTGAAATAATCAAGAAAAATTGGCCAATTTTAATGGCAATGCCTGAATTCAGCTCAATACTGGGCCCCAAACCCAGCTTCTCCTATAGGAATAGTCAATGTTTAAAGAATATGTTGTGCTATAAAGATTTTGTGGAACAACATAATACCATACATAGTAAGATAGGGACTTATAAATGTTACAATTGTAGCTGTTGCATTGACATTTTAGATACAGATAGTACCTTTAAACATCCTGTCACACATAAAAAATTTCAATTTTACTGTAGTGCTAATTGTAATACTATGAAATTAGTCTACCTCGCCACCTGCATGCAATGTCAGGCTTTTTATGTAGGAAAGACTATACGTAGGCTCAAAGATCGTATAATCGAACATAGATCAGAGATAAATAGACAAATACAGACAGATGCTTTATTTAAGCATATATATGAATTCAGCAACCACACTTTTAAGTTTAGATGTATAGATGTAGTGCAAGTGGGTGTGAGGGGGGGTGATATTAACAACTTTTTAGATATGAGAGAGCTAGAATGGATAATAAGACTACAAGCTGACACTTTACCTGGTTTGAATGGTACTTTTACTATTAAACCAGTATTAGTGAAGCGCCAAATGAGTAATTTATAATACACAATTAATTTTGTAGTATAACAAATAATCTTAAGTATATTACTATGATGGTTCTTAGAATAAAGGGACTCACACATATTTCCTTACAGAATTTGATGTACTTGATTCCTTTTTTCCTTTTAGTATGTTTTATTGGCTGGTTTGATCATGTGATTTTAACTGTTTCCTCTATTTAAATGGATTGAAATGTATAATGTTATATGCTGATGAAGGGTTGAGAGCCCGAAAGCTTCATTAAAGCCTGTGTTTCTGTAACTACTGTGTTCCTGCTGAGATTTTGTTCTATCTACGTGTTCAGTTCATAGTGAAGATCTCCCATGTGGGAATTAAGACATACAAAGTTGGGGACTGTATCTCCACCAGTAGTCAATTGCCATTAGAGTTCACAAGGATCTGTGCTGGATCCTCAACTGTTTGCAAACTACTTCCTTGAAGTGCAGCTGATGGTAGATGGCTGTGTTTTATCATGTTTGCAGATGACTGGTAACTGGACACACTAATATAGAGTCCCCCAATGATGGTAACATATTACAGAAGGGGCTGCTACACATAAATGATTGGTGCCAAATTCACAGAATGAACCTTAAATCATGCAATGGCTCATTGTCCCCTTTGGCAATGAAGTACCCCTGCTAATTATGATATACATAGCACCTTCTAACCTCAAACACAATGCTGGGAGACTTGGGAACACATGTTGATATCAATCTATAGTTTCATCACTATGTCTCCATAGTGGTGATACATGCATTCTGCATTGCACACATCATACATATGGGCATCACATCCAAGAGCAGGGTGGTCATACCTCTGCTGTACTCTACACTTATCAGACCATTAATTGAGTACAATGGTCTTTTCTATCTGTACATCACCAGACAGCTGCAGCAATTGGAGAAAACACAGGGTTGTGGCTGGGAGACTCCAGGCCTTCCAAACATGACATACATGGAAAGACTGAAAGACCTGTCAGTGTACTCAGTATCATGCAGATTGCTGACTTATGCCTGCCCTACAGAGCAGTCTCAGACTTTGGCCAATTGGAAATGCTGGACATCTGCAAATCAAATAGGACAGCAATAACTTGGACAAGGGTTTTCAAACTAGCCTGTGAATAAACAGAACATGCTGAGGAGACAGATATAGCTCCCAATGACTCACACTCTTCTGTAATAGGCTCCCATTACATGCGAATCAGTGCTTCTCAGTCCTGATTACTGGTCAGATGATTGTAAAGTCACCTTTGGCAGATATGTACATGATGGACAGGGCCAGTTGCTGCTGCTCACAAAATTGCTCTGTTAACAATGACCATCCAGCTATACTCAATAAGGGTACGTGTGTTTTTATACAGGTAGGCTTCTAAGCACTGTATGGCCATTAGGCTAGTAGCCTCCTATGAACATATGAAGCTATGAGCCTACGCAGGTCTCCCAACATTTTGTCTACCACATGGCTTGCTGATGTCATCTATTATAAGTTCACCTGCACTCTTGTAAAAGTCAGAATTGTGCTGTGACATGTGTGTAAATTCCTGTGCACTGTAGTCTGTGTAATTAGACAGGTAGGGATTCTGTTCTCTCTGAGGTCAATTGGTTATGTGTGTGTGTGTGTGTGTGTGTGTGTGTGTGTGTGTGTGTGTGTGTGTGTGTTTGTGTCTAGACAGAAGAACAGAAATATGTATCCCGCAGTTACTGATCCCTTGGCATGGATTGAAAGTATTTTGATACTTGCAGATGCCTGCACAGCCATTTCATGCAGCCCACCCATCATCTTGTCTCTGACATGACCTGCCGATGTCATCTACTATAAGTTCCCTTGCAGTCTTTTAAAAGTCAGACTTTTGTTGTGGTGTTTTCATAAAGTACTGGGCTCTGTAGTCTGTGTAAATAGGGAGGGGTTCTAGTCTTACTGCAGTTAAGTGTGCGTGTGTGTGTGTGTGTGTGTGCGTGTGTGTGTGTGTGTGTGCATGTGTGTGTGTGTGTGCATGTGTGTGTGTGTGTGTGTGTGTGTGTGTGTGTGTGTGTGTGTGTGTGTGTGTGTGTGTGTGTGTGTGTGTGTGTGTGTGTGTGTGTGTGTGTGTGTGTGTGTGTGTTGCTGTGTGTGTGTGAGCTTTTGCTTAACATTACAGAGAACATTTTACACTAGTATGTGGGACACTGTTATATTCTCCGCAACAGCCACTGCTGATGTCATCAGCTACTAAGTGTTGTCTGAGACCTCGAGTCAAATTTGAGCTGTTTTGTGAGATTCTATACTGAGGGTAGTTAACTGTGTGTGTGTGTGTGTGTGTGTGTGTGTGTGTGTGTGTGTGTGTGTGTGTGTGTGTGTGTGTGTGCGTGTGTGTGTGTGTTTCTTTGAGCTTTTGCTTGACATTACAGAGAGCATTTTACACTAGCATGTGGGACACTGTTATATTTTCCTCCATAGACACTGCTGATGTCATCAGCTACATCAGATTTTTGGATATGCAGTACTCTTACCAGGGCAGAGTCGGAGACTTGCCTTGAGGCCAGGCAGAAGTCACTTTATTCAATATTATAAAGATTACAGTGATATGTCTTTTATTCTATACACATAAACATGATATGATTTGTAGATCCTGTGTTACCTTGCTGAGAAAGCCCTGTGGTCTCTCCAGCTACTACATGCATCTAGTGAGGTACATGAAAAAGAGAAAAACGCTGAGAGAAGAAGGGAGCCACTTTTGAGATTTTAAGTATTTTTTCTCTGTTTATTTGCTAAGTTTTTCTGCATAGCTGCCTAGCTTGAGCATTTTCTGGCTTGTTAAACTTGATTTCTGTATTAGTAGCTGTATTTAGAGCACAACCAAAAGCTGTTTGCTGAATTTCCTGTTTGCACTTAATTTTAAATCGTTTTTTTCTTAAAACTTGCATATTTTCTGTCCTTGACCAGCACTCTTGTGTGGGGTCATTTACTGCACTGTTATAACTTGATATTACTTGTGAACCTCTGCTATCTCTGTAAAAAACCAAAACAAAAAAAAAATCTTGCTTTTTTGCCACTTTTCTGAGAGTTAAAAGTTCAGTTACAGGCTTGCTGTTCCTGAACTGTTTGAAAGTTTCTGTGAGGCCATTTTTGCTTGGGCTGAAGGAGGGTCTCTGTGTTTATCAGTGGCAGTGACTAACATTGAGCAGCTTCCCTGCCCCCCGGAGAGGTGGTTACTGACTTGAAACTGTAGTTTTATTGGCCACTAGGGGTCATTTCCATAACTCCTTCATTTGTCCTCAGAGGAGTGGTTTAGGGCAGTGACTTGTGGTTTGTTGGCCAATTTGGGTCATTTCCTGTCTTTTCCAGCCCCTGCTATAAAGCACGCTTTAGCGATTTAGCCGATTTAGCCCGATTTAGAGCGGAGTTGCTACCGTTGCACACTAGGGCAGCAGCGGTTAAGCAGGTTTAAACTATTCGGGCTACCTAAAGTCCACTCTTCAAATTTTCCCTTAAAACTACCTTCCTCGAACTATACTACTGATCTAATCAGCGTATCCTATAATTAAAAAGATCATCTCTACTTGACTCCAAGTAGACTATTCTCTATCTGTTAAACGTAACACTTGCTCCTACAGTACTTATTACCTTGATACGGCACTCTTGTCATAGATAGTACCCCAAAAGGCAACCCCCATTTCTCGGTCACCCACGTCCCCGGAATCTTTTTAAAGTTTTTTTGTCTATTCCTTCTAGCATGTCGAGGGATCAGTTGCTAGTGTCCTCTCCTGCTCAGCTGGTGAATCTGGGAATATTGAGGCAATGTTACAATTGCCTCATGTACACAGACAACCCTCTCCTCCTCCCACAAAACACAAATACATGCGAGATGCAACTATACGGCCAAACTGGAGGCTGAGCTCTCTCAACATAGGACTGGCAAGACCAGTCAGGAGGAGAAGGTTACCACACACACTATAGACCCAGTCTCACATATTACCATTACAACCTCAAATCATACACATAAACACACAAAGACATACTCGGAGGCTCTGATCAAAAATCTACCAAAACAGCAGAGGCCACCAAAGCAGACACCCAAACAACCACCACCTCAGAACACAACACCTGCAACACATAGACCTCACAGTCAGAGTGTCAAACAGTCACAGCCCTTAAGGCCAAACACAATGCCAGACACACTAGTCATTGGTGACTCCATAGTCAGACACACTGACGTCCGCCACCAGACTGAGTAAGGAGAAGGTCACAGTAAGCTGCCTGTCGGGCGCTAGAATCCGCCACATAATGCAAGCACTCAGGTCTCTCAACAGCAGGTACAAATATGATTCAGTCATTGTCCACGCTGGTGTAAACGACCTGAGACGTACCTCCTTGGACTACATGAAAAGAGACATTGAGGAGCTCTCTGATTATGTAGCCCAGACAGGTATGACCCTGACCTTGAGCAGTATCCTACCTTCACCAAGAATGATGCCACAATACAGAGATAAGATGATCAGCTTTAACAATTGGCTTAAACACTGGTGTCATTCAAAGGGGATCCAGTGTCTGTCTGCCTGGGATGACATGCTGGACAAGCCACGCTGCTTCGCAAGGGACGGCTTGCACCTGTCACCCTGGGATTCCGGATATTGGCAAAGGCTCTTGCCACCCCATAGTGCCTTTTTAGGCAAGGCTCAAATTCTAAACCTACCACCCTAGAACACAAAAAGGAAAAAACTAAGGGTAATGCTGCTCAATGCCAGAAGTCTAAATCTCAAAATGCACGCACTCGAGGCCCTTCTCAGTATGGAGAACATCGATGTCTGTGCTGTGACAGAAACCTGGTTCAAGGCTCCTGAGAGCACCCCAGCGCTATCAGGTTTTACCTCATATCATGCGTTCCGCCCCAAAATCTGGACAATACCAAGAAAGGAGGGGGGTATCCATATTCATCAAGGACACCCACACCTCAAGACTGGTGGCAACGCACGATGCATCGGAGACCATCCAGGTGCAATTAACCATAGGCAAGACTGCTCTGCAAATTGTAGCATGTTACAGGCCACCCTCACAAACTCAGGAACCTCACATGGCCTTCCTGAAAACACTAGAGGGATAAATGTATCACCAAACACCATCATACTAGGTGACTTCAATTACCCTAATATAGACTGGGAACACTACTCAAGCCCAAACACCCTAGCCCAAAAGTTCCTGGAATTCATAAACTCAAATACCATGGAACAACTAGTCACCATCCCCACAAGAGGAGATAACATACTTGATCTCATCATCACGAACATGGGAGCACAATGTTCAACACCGGAGGTGTACCCCTCACTGGTGAGATCAGACCACAGACTAATCTCGCTGGAGGTCCTCATCCCACCCCCACCTGAAATAAAGAAGAGCACAGTACAGAACTTCTCAAAATCCGACTTCCCACTTCTAAAGTCGAGTCTGCTCTCCTTTAAGGCCCCGAGCCGGCGGATAACAGTACTCAAGCCGCTGAATCACTTACAAATGCCTTCTACCAGCACCTGCAGGACTGCATGGATAAGGCAATCCCAAGCAAAACAAAGACTCTTTGTACCAAAGGCAAGCGTCCAGTCTGGTGGACCCCAGCCATAAACAAACTCTACAACAAAAGGAGGAAGCTACTACAAGATAGAGCAAAATCCTTAAAAGGTAAGACACCCTTGATCACTATAAGTAAAAACTAAGAGCTCTCATAAAATCATCCAAAGCAAATTTCGAGAGAAAAATAGCTAAAGACTCAAAAGACAATCATAAGGCCTTCTTTAGCTATGTTAGAAACCTGGGAGGAAACTCCCAGATATGCTCAGAGCTAGTTCAAAATGATGTGAAGATTACTGATCCTACAGACATTGCCAACATACTGGCTGACAGGTTCAGTGCAAACTTCTCCCCCCCCCAAAAGAAGAGATATCTATACCAAATGATTGCAGCCACCCAAACATCTCCAGCGCCCAAGTGAGAACTGCTCTCTCCAAAGCAAAACCACAGCATCCTTGGGACCTGATGGTGTCCCCGGCTGTGTGCTCCATGAACTCAATGAGGAATTAAACCCACAGCTAGGACAGCTGTTTAATCAAAGTCTTACCGCTGGATACGCACTCCAGGAGTGGCGCACTGCAACTGTGGTACCACTTCACAAAGGCGGTGCCTCCACCGACCCTGGAAATTACCGCCCATTAGCTTGACAAGCCTTATCTGCAAAGCCATGGAGAGGATCATAATGGACCTCATAAATAAAGACATAGGGAATTTGCAGACTTTGGATCCAACCCAGTTTGGCTTTGTCAAAGGCAGATCATGCCTTTTAAACTTGGTTGACTTTTTCAAACAGTCACCAAAGCCATCGATGAGGGAAAGGCAGTCCATACAGCCTACCTCGATCTGGCTAAGGCCTTCGATACAATACCCCATTCGGGTATCATTGAAAAACTCATCAGCTTAAATGTCAACCCATACATCACAAGATGGGTTGCAAACTGGCTGAGTGACAGAACCCACAGGGTCAGAGCTGCTGGCGCCATGTCAGACTCAAAGCCTGTCACAAGTGGTGTCCCACAGGGCTCAGTCCTGGGCCCACTCTTGTTTGGCATCTACTTTTCCAAGTACAAGCAAACACAGGAGGGTTATGGCTGACAAAGTTTGCAGATGACTGCAAACTGGGCCATAGTAGAAAACACATCTGACACAGATATCCTTCAGAAGGGTCTCACAGAAACGGATAACTGGTGCCAGAGCCACGGCCTAAAGTTAAATGCCAAAATGCATAGTCATACCCTTCGGGAAAAACAAGGTTACCCCTAGCTACCAAATAGGTGGCAATCCACTGAGCACAGAAGAAGTTATCAGGGACCTGGGGACCCAGGTTGATAGTAGTCTGTCATTCGACACCCATGTAGCTAAAGTAGTTAGGAAGACCTTCTACATTGCCCACCTTATCATGAAGGGATTCTCATCTAGATCAAGGGAGGTCATAGTCTCCCTTTACTCATCACTCATCAGACCAATGATTGAGTACAATGCCCCATTCGGAATGTATCTGACCCGACACTTGCAGCAGCTGGAGAGGCCACAAAGTTCCTCACCAAAAGGATAAAGGGTCTCAAAAATCTGTCCTATGCTGCCCGACTGAAAGAACTCCAGCTCTATTCAGTCGCCACCGCTTGCTCAGAGGTGACCTTTGCCTAACATACAAGGCCATGTCAAACCCAGATTTGATGAATATGCTTCACCTCAAAAATCTAGATCCATCAGAGCCACAAGGGCGGAGACTTAAACCTTGACACGGCTATTAATAGGACGTGCTGGAGGGATAGATTCATCACCCAAAGACTCCCTATGCTGTGGAACAAAATCCCGGTACATGTGAGGCAGAGCACCTCGCTGGCCTTGTTCAAGAGAAATCTTGACCAATGGATGGGAGATCGCAGATATACCCCAGGGATTACCTCAGTGTCACTGCTCGACAGAGGCACAGCAAAATAATGGGTATAGTTCCCCATACTAAAGGGGTGGCGTAAGCCACAAAACGATGGGCTAGGCTTGTAAATGCCCTCGGGCAGATAGCCTAGTATGAACCTATGAACCTATGAACCTAATCATTATACTCTGTTAGTGTTGTGATGAGGTTTGACTATAATGCTGTCATACATTCCTAAGATCTCAGCATGATGGCATGACTTATGATGTGCACAATATAGGCTTTCAATGCCAGTGTAGGCACTTGGTGGTCAAAGTTCAGATTGCTATCTACATGTGTTCCTAGTGCTTGCATCAATGGGTTTCTGCATAGCAGGGCTGTTGTAAATGCTGTGATTAATATGGGATTGCACTTTTTAGATGGAAAACATTACAAACACACATTTCTGCATTTATTTGTAGATTGTGTGCCTTTGTCACCATTCAGTTGTGCATGTTGTCTTCTCCTGTGCCATGTTATCACCATTGATGGACTCAATCATTGCACACAATATGCAAAAATCAGCAAACTTGGGAGGTCAAAGGCCATATGCTTTAGCCTGAACTGTCGAGTTCTAACAGTGAATGGCCAAGCACACATCCCTGGAGTTTGCCAATGGTGACAGCTCTACTGGTACAGGTTGATTCACTAACTTCCACATGATGTGTTCTGTCAGTGAGTCAATTGGTTACCCATCAAGTGATGTAAGGGTTAATCCCCAGCTTGGAGGTTTTCCCAATGATACCTGCATGGGAGCTTGTGTCAAAACCCTGGGCCAGATAATGATAGGCAGTTTGCACTTTCTTACCTTCATTCAGCCCTATCACATGGAATCAATGGGCTTTGACAACATCACAGTTCACCTATGGTGTGACCCAGCACAATCATCTCCATGATATGGTTGAATACACAGTTCAACACACCCTCCATATGGCCTATGTTCCCATACAAGGATGTACATCAACATGCACCCACCTGAGCTGGGGACAGCACCTGATGCATACATGTAAAGAAACATCCTGACTCTCCTTGACTGTGAGGTAGACCAACATGTCATCATGGACCTCTTCTATATGTACACTACTAATATTCCAGGTATGTGCAACAGACCTGTGTGAGCTGTTAATGCTACACCAAGTCCATTACATCTTATAGATGTCCTCAAAGAGGTCATCAAGGACATGCATGATTACAACAATATCTTCTTGTGGAACTTGACCAGGACAAGGCATTTGACACAAATTCACACTGAGGTATTTGATCAACACTGTCATATGTGGCGATGAACAGCTATATTACCAAATAGGTAGACTAGTGTATTACATACGTGACATCTCACTATGTTGAAATGTGTGACATGACCTATATCTCAAGTCCAGTGATCAGGTTGGCACATCAGGGGTGTCTGCTTGGCTCTTTTCTGCCCATTAGTTAAGTGATAGACATCACATGTTGACGTACACATGCTGTGTCCAGACAGCTGCCTGAAGAACTACAGATTGTAGGCAGTCATTGACTCTAACTATGATATTAATATCAACACATACCAAAAAATGCTGCTACAGCCATGACAACACCTGCATTGTCAAGAAACATGGAGGGATTTGTTGAATTAGGAAACAAAAACATCACCCAAGTATAATGTCAACATTGCGCCCTGTAATCAAACCAGTAGGTATGTTATCCATGTCTTGGGGTAGATGATAAGTGGTACATCCACCAGCATGTGGTCACAGTGCTGACTACTCCCTTGAATGCAACAAAAGTACTGGGTATGTGAAGGACATGAACATCAGAGGCCATAGTACCTGCATGATTCCCAGCTTTCATTACACCAGTAACTGTGTACAATGCACTATTCTTCATGTACCTCCCTACACATCTTCCAGTAATGTGTAACTAAAGTGAACCACCTTTGTCGCAGAGAGCTTTCACACACCTTAGTGGCCATACCTAGGAATTATTTTTGTGGAATATACATGGCCAGATGGGTTAGTGGTTAAGGTTTTCGCCTCCCATGCACAAGGTACAAGGTTCGATCCTGACCTCCAGCCAATGCCTGTTTGGAGTTTGCATGTTCTCCCTGTGTCTCCTTGGGACTTCTAACCCAACAAGGCACACACGTGGGACTGTTGGTGCTCGGTCCAAACCACGACAAGTCATACAAAAAAGAGAGACCAGCACTCGATAGCAACAGATGAAAGTATATTTATTAGGATTGTAAAAACAACCTAATAGTGGTGCACAAACCGGTTTCGGCTATGAAAGCCTTTTTCAATGTGACTTAATAATCAAAAACAGTTTCAAACCATGATGCATCCTGCTACATATTTTATACCCACTTGTTAAAGTGGTATTACCCATATTCATTTAGTAATCCATAATACTGATGACTGAATTGTCAAATAAGGTAGACATGATGACTGTCTAAAACATGTAGATTCCACACTTATTATATATTTGTACAACTGATAATATTCAGAATATATTAAAAATTTTTTATATTACTGGACATTCAGATTATAGTCCATACTGTGGTGAAATCTAATTATACCAACTCAAAAATAATGCTGATACAACAATTTCCAAACACACTGACTAGTAATAATTATAAATAAGAGATGTATCCATAATAATATGCTTATTTTTCATTATTTTCCAAACGCATATTATTATTGATTATATTTTTGAGAGTTTAAGTGTTCTTCATAACTGACTTGTAGACCAAAAATTATGTTTCTGTTGATGATAAATGTATGGTTCTAAGAAATACTCTTTAAATTGTTATTAAAAATGAGCCTAATGTCTGATATGTCTGGAATTATAATAATAAACTGCCTAGATATATTACTTGGTATTGCTTTTAGGTACCTAGAGCTTATCCTTCATGTACATGATATTCATTGAGTCCAGGTTTAAAAAGAGCCCCAAGTGTAGTGATCCATCTTTGTTCCATATTGTTGAGTTTGGTATGCCACCCCATCTTGAAGTTTCTGTGTGATTGTATTCTATCAATAATTATAAACTGAAATGAAGCTGCTGTGTGTTGTTTAGTATGTTTATATAGGGCATTGGTTATACGCCTATTTCTAATCGAACTAAGGTGTTCGCTAATTCTAATCCTGATTGGCCTAGAAGACTGCCCTACATAAAAAGCTGAACAAGAGCATTGAGCCAAATATACCACCCAATCTGAGCTGCAGTTGCCAAAAGTTGTTATGTTGAAAATCTTAGATGTATTTTTACTAGTATATTCTTTAGTTTTCCAAATGTATTGTCATAAACTGCAGTGTCCACATGGGTAACAACCAACTAGTGTATCCCCAAACAATGTAGTTTGATGTTTCATACCCGGAACATACCTTTTGTAATGTGCAAAATTGGACTGAATTGTCCGTCCTCTACGATAGGAAAAGGAGCAGGTGTCAGGAAGAATATCCCGAAGAAATGAATTAGATTGTAATGTACTCCAATGTTTATTGACAATTTGTCTGAACCATTTGGTGTTATTGCCATACGTAGTAACAAGCCTGATTGGTTGTTGAACTGGCTGAGACTCTCCATCAGATCTATTGTATTTGAGCAGATCCTCTCGACTTTTTGTGTCAATTTGTGCAACTGTTTTGTTTAGCCGATTTATATTATATCCTCTATCTACAAATCTAGTAGTTAGTTCAGCTGTTCTTATGGAATATTCTGTAGATGATGAACAAATCCTTTTAAGGTGCATATATTGTGATTTGGGAATGTTGGTAATAATGTGGTGGGAGTGAGAACTTGTTGCATGCAAAATCGTGTTGTACTGCGGAAACTTTTTGTGTATGGTTGTCGATAAAGTATGATCCACTAATCTGTTAACTGAAATGTCCAAAAACACGACTTCTTTGTATCCAATATTGATTGTGAATTCTATATCAAATGGATTCTGATTAAGATATGCCACAAACTTGGTAAGAACATCCTTACTACCCCGCCACACCAACCAACAATCATCTAAATACCTCTGCCATATGTCCATGTATTCCAAATAGATGTTCCGCTGAGTGTCATATATGAAATGTAATTCAAAATATCCCATAAAGAGATCGGCATAAATTGGAGTAAAAGACGCCCCCATGGCTGTGCCCTTAATTTGCCAATAAGGGATCCCTTCAAAATACTAAATGTTTTTTTGTAACACAAACTCAGTTAGTTGGATAAGGAAATTATTGAATCCTGTTGAATATAAATTTGATTCCTTTAACCAATATGTTACAGCCAAAATGCCAGCTTTATGTGGGATGCTTGTATATAATGATGTTACATCTAAAGTACACAAAAGCCAGTCTTCCTCCAATTGGGAATCTTCAATAATATTCAGGAATTGTGTCGTATCTTGAATACGGGATCTAACCATGGACAATAATGGTTTAAGATACTCAGTCAAGAAGGCAGATAAAGGCTCAGTTAAAGACCCATGACTCGACACTATTGGTCTCCGCGGAGGGTTTTTTAGATTTTTATGTGTCTTAGGTATTAAATAAAGATATTGGGGCATTGGTTCTGGAACTTTAAGTTGGTTGGCCACTTGTAAAGTAATGATTTCTTCTTCTGCGGCTAACTCTAGGAATGAATCTATTTCTAATTTGAAATTAGAAGTTGGATCCACTATCGTCCTAATGTAGAATCGAGTTTCAGATAGCTGTTTCATGGCTTCTGCCTTGTATTTGGTATAGTCCATAACCACAATGCCCCCACCTTTATCTGCATTAGTAATCACAATGTTTTTGTTTTGTTGTAATTGCCTTAGCGCTTCACGTTCTTGTTGATTCAGATTGCTCTAAAAACTGTCCATACTTTTGGAAAAATGTAAATCCCTCAATACACATTCCTTAAATGTAGACACATATTTGTCCATTGGTGGCATAAATGAAGATTTGCCAAATTTGAAACCAATAGATCTTTGAGAGTTAGTTGTATCTGAAAAAAAATAACTTTAAATTAAGGGTTGTACAAAAATTATTAATATCTTCTGCCAATAAATGTTCAGACACTGGTGCTGTGGGTACAAAATGTAGTCCTCTATTTAGCACATTGTATTGAAATTCCGTTAATGTAACTGATGAAATATTCACTACATTCTTTATTGTGTTGTGATTTGTTTCAGAAGTGTCTGTAAACTGGTTGTGGCTAGTTCTGTACCCATGCTTGTGCTTCCTGCCTGCTCTGCGTTTCTTGCTCCTAAAGGGAGGGACTGTTTTCTTTTAGCCACTGGGGACGCCTGGTTGGAGGAGGCATCTCCTTCCGTAGTGGATGAATAATCATCATCCGTGGGGACCTGATTTCTATAATCTTGTTTTTTTAGAATGGGTCTGGGTCGCTTCTTATCCCTGGGAGGTCTATATGTGCTTTCATTAAATCTCACATTCTTGGTGGTGACAAAAGGTATACCTTGTTCATAGTCCCCTAAGTCCCGATTGAATTTGTGTAGTTTTCTTTTTTTAAGATCTGTTTCTATATTATCTAATTCCTTAGATAATTGTGTTAACTGATCTTGATAATGGCTAGAGTCAGAAAAGATTTCCACTTCAGAACAAGTTGTTTGTAATTCCTGAGTAAGGGTCTCAATATTTCTTTCATAATACTTAATAAGACAATCCACAAATAACAATGATGCTTGATGTTGTGCCCTAGCCCAATCTTGCCTTAATTCTTGATCAATGTTAGAAACCAGAGGTTGTAACTTAATATGAAGTCCTCTTGGTGTTATGTCCTTAATTTTGTATGCCTTGAGTGACTTCAAATGCCAAATATTAGTTCTAAAGGCTTTCATTTGTCATTGTAACTTGGTAAAAACATGTGTACATTTGTCTTTAGAAATACCACTACTCTCATTCATGGGAGTATGGCCCATATTCAACCCAAAAACTTCTAAATTGTCCTTATCTGCAGACAGGCCTTTTAGAATGTCATTTAAATCCATGTTTTGCATAATGATGTCCAATTTCCAGAACTGATGTTGTGTTGATGTATTTGTAAATATTCCAAATGTAATCCAATAAGTCTTATTTATAAATATCTATGTTTATTGTACTTAAATCTGACCAGAATATTTCGTGAATTTTATACTTATTTTGGTTTTTATTTGGTACAATATTTACAATGTACATGTAGGTTTGGCTCAAAAACCAAACTCATGTAAAAAGTATTTCGTTTTTAGTATCCTTACAATGAGTGGAGTTTGGTCCTATTTTACATGATATATTTATTCCTGATGACCATCCACCGTAAGGATATATGCCAACAGATTTTGAATGTTTATTTTGTTATGATTCACAAATACCCTTACAATCAGTGGAACCACTCTAACTCCAAATTGTTATCCAGACAACTGCTAAATGCAAATGCCACCGTAAGGGTATTTCTTAAGCCTTAATGTTGTACCAAACTGATGCCCAAATGGGCCTGGATGTATCAAAATAAATAGATTTTTAGTTAAATTCACTCAATCTCAATAATCTGGTCGGTTAAATAGCAAAAACAACCATATGTTTATTTAATCAGAGTTAAGTTGTTAAACATGGACTTGGTATCCACCCTATTTTCGTAATAATCTTATTTAATATTTATAAGGTTTATTGTGAATACTTCTAGGGTTAATCCACTACGAACCATCATCAATACCAACCCAAGAACTGTATATTTGGCATTTATGGCATACTAAATGGACCCTTATTAATTTAGTTGCAAACATACCAAAACACCTCATATTTTAGACCAAAACAGTTAGGATGCGACAATGTGAGAAATTATAAAGTTTTTTCATGACATTTGTTATTTCTCACTCATTTGAATACATTGCCATCTGGCTAATATGCAACATAAATTGTCAGAAATTGTCAAATATTGACTACCTATTATGAAATAAGACACAACTAGGCAAGGAAATATTAAGCCCTAGTTAACTAATCTCTCTCGAACCCCATCATATGAATAGCAAATTTCTGTATATATATAGATAATACATCCTTAGACAAATGTTAATGAAACAAGTTACTTATATTCAGACTTTGTTGTGAGAAAGAAAGCAGTTTACAATCATAAATTATTATCACCCATAAATATGTGTGAATATTGTTAATCACAACTAGAAACTCTCATAGGATATGACCAACCCAGTATATATATCGATCGTAAGTTGTCTCAACCAAAATATGATTGTTATGTAGATAGTTACCCAACTTAAATATTCTGCACACAACACCTTTTGGAAAAGGGGAACTCATTAATTATTGTTATGCTGACAATCCTGCAGCCCAAATGAAATATTATTACTAAACTTCCAATTGTAGTACAGAAAATTTCACTTTTACATCGAATTGTGTTTGATGATGCCCGTGAATATAAATAATCAAGAGATGAATACAAAATTTTAGCTCTCACCCTAATCACAAGCTGCCATCTGCGACATACTGAATAATCAAACCCCACAGCCAAAATCGTGGTATTAATGTTCCGATACTAATCCCCTTTCCTTATACATAAACTGCTTTGCTGTCCTTTAGTTATATCAGAACCATGTAGTAAAAATTATAAACATTTTACAAGCTTCATCTACTTTCAACCAAATAAGCAATGATATTATCATCCTGTGTAAAGTATAACTTCAAAACCAAAGCGGACACACAATGTACCCAATAATCATGCCTAGACCCTTCATGTTACATTCCGCTCTCTCCTAAATGTGTTTCACTATCATGCCCTGTTGTTATTTATCATAAGGTTGAAATCATCATTATTACTGAAACCAAAATGGAGAAATCAGTATAAGACATATAGTATAGTTACAATGTTGTTTAAATTATAACTAAATGATATATCCAGTGACTGAAAAAGTCATATGTCCATACTCGTTAATGTCTAGGTAATCCTGCCATCCAAGTAATGCTTAATAAACAGCGAAAGAAAAAAGTTTTGTCAATGTTCCAATATTAGCGTTGGCTTTAGATTATTCCGTCAATAATCTAACGAACTGCTTCCCCCCAAACGTCTAGTTGTTATCGCTGATGGATCCAAGAAGAAAACAAGGATGTAGATAAAAGGCAGTCATTATTAAACCCCAAATGCTGACTTCAAAGATTTCAAACAGTAAACATTACAGTCTATCAGTCAAACAAGTCTAAAATGGCCGCTTGCTTCTGGTCGACGCCCTTATAGACATACAATGTTTGTAAAGTAATTATACGAACCACTGATAGATGTAGTAAGTTGTTCCTTATAAGTTCACCAGTATGACGAAACAAACAAATATAATCCAATGGACCCACGTATAAGTAAACCAAGATGCCTGGAAAACGTAAAAAAGATGCACTCCTGCTGCCTGGCATCCCCAGCGTGAAAGTAGCAATCCAACCCAACAAGGCACGCACGTGGGACTGTTGGTGCTCGGTCCAAACCACGACAAGTCATACAAAAAAGAGAGACCAGCACTCGATAGCAACAGATGAAAGTATATTTATTAGGATTGTAAAAACAACCTAATAGTGGTGCACAAACCGGTTTCAGCTATGAAAGCCTTTTTCAATGTGACTTAATAATCAAAAACAGTTTCAAACCATGATGCATCCTGCTACATATTTTATACCCACTTGTTAAAGTGGTATTACCCATATTCATTTAGTAATCCATAATACTGACAACTGAATTGTCAAATAAGGTAGACATGATGACTGTCTAAAACATGTAGATTCCACACTTATTATATATTTGTACAACTGATAATATTCAGAATATATTAAAATTGTTTTATATTACTGGGCATTCAGATTATAGTCCATACTGTGGTGAAATCTAATTATACCAACTCAAAAATAATGCTGATACAACAATTTGCAAACACACTGACTAGTAATAATTATAAATAAGAGATGTATCCATAATAATATGCTTATTATGTTTAAAATTTTTACTACATGGTTCTGATATAACTAAAGGACAGCAAAGCAGTTTATGTATAAGGAAAGGGGATTAGTATCGGAACATTAATACCACGATTTTGGCTGTGGGGTTTGATTATTCAGTATGTCGCAGATGGCAGCTTGTGATTAGGGTGAGAGCTAAAATTTTGTATTCATCTCTTGATTATTTATGTTCACGGGCATCATCAAACACAATTCGATGTAAAAGTGAAATTTTCTGTACTATAATTGGAAGTTTAGTAATAATATTTCATTTGGGCTGCAGGATTGTCAGCATAACAATAATTAATGAGTTCCCCTTTTCCAAAAGGTGTTGTGTGCAGAATATTTAAGTTGGGTAACTATCTACATAACAATCATATTTTGGTTGAGACAACTTACAATCGATATATATACTGGGTTGGTCATATCCTATGAGAGTTTCTAGTTGTGATTAACAATATTCACACATATTTATGGGTGATAATAATTTATGATTGTAAACTGCTTTCTTTCTCACAACAAAGTCTGAATATAAGTAACTTGTTTCATTAACATTTGTCTAAGGATGTATTATCTATATATATACAGAAATTTGCTATTCATATGATGGGGTTCGAGAGAGATTAGTTAACTAGGGCTTAATATTTCCTTGCCTAGTTGTGTCTTATTTCATAATATGTAGTCAATATTTGACAATTTCTGACAATTTATGTTGCATATTAGTTAGATGGCAATGTATTCAAATGAATGAGAAATAACAAATGTCATGAAAAAACTTTATAATTTCTCACATTGTCGCATCCTAACTGTTTTGGTCTAAAATATCAGGTGTTTTGGTCTGTTTGCAACTAAATTAATAAGGGTCCATTTAGTATGCCATAAATGCCAAATATACAGTTCTTGGGTTGGTATTGATGATGGTTCATAGTGGATTAACCCTAGAAGTATTCACAATAAACCTTATAAATATTAAATAAGATTATTGCGAAAATAGGGTGGATACCAAGTCCATGTTTAACAACTTAACTCTGATTAAATAAACATATGGTTGTTTTTGCTATTTAACCGACCAGATTATTGAGATTGAGTGAATTTAACTAAAAATCTATTTATTTTGATACATCCAGGCCCATTTGGGCATCAGTTTGGTACAACATTAAGGCTTAAGAAATACCCTTACGGTGGCATTTGCATTTAGCAGTTGTCTGGATAACAATTTGGAGTTAGAGTGGTTCCACTGATTGTAAGGGTATTTGTGAATCATAACAAAATAAACATTCAAAATCTGTTGGCATATATCCTTACGGTGGATGGTCATCAGGAATAAATATATCATGTAAAATAGGACCAAACTCCACTCATTGTAAGGATACTAAAAACGAAATACTTTTTACATGAGTTTGGTTTTTGAGCCAAACCTACATGTACATTGTAAATATTGTACCAAATAAAAACCAAAATAAGTATAAAATTCACAAAATATTCTGGTCGGATTTAAGTACAATAAACATAGATATTTATAAATAATACCTATTGGATTACATTTGGAATATTTACAAATACATCAACACAACATCAGTTCTGGAAATTGGACATCATTATGCAAAACATGGATTTAAATGACATTCTAAAAGGCCTGTCTGCAGATAAGGACAATTTAGAAGTTTTTGGGTTGAATATGGGCCATACTCCCATGAATGAGAGTAGTGGTATTTCTAAAGACAAATGTACACATGTTTTTACCAAGTTACAATGACAAATGAAAGCCTTTAGAACTAATATTTGGCATTTGAAGTCACTCAAGGCATACAAAATTAAGGACATAACACCAAGAGGACTTTGTATTAAGTTACAACCTCTGGTTTCTAACATTGATCAAGAATTAAGGCAAGATTGGGCTAGGGCACAACATCAAGCATCATTGTTATTTGTGGATTGTCTTATTAAGTATTATGAAAGAAATATTGAGACCCTTACTCAGGAATTACAAACAACTTGTTCTGAAGTGGAAATCTTTTCTGACTCTAGCCATTATCAAGATCGGTTAACACAATTATCTAAGGAATTAGATAATATAGAAACAGATCTTAAAAAAAGAAAACTACACAAATTCAATCGGGACTTAGGGGACTATGAACAAGGCATACCTTTTGTCACCACCAAGAATGTGAGATTTAATGAAAGCACATATAGACCTCCCAGGGATAAGAAGCGACCCAGACCCATTCTAAAAAAACAAGATTATAGAAATCAGGTCCCCACGGATGATGATTATTCATCCACTACGGAAGGAGATGCCTCCTCCAACCAGGCGTCCCCAGTGGCTAAAAGAAAACAGTCCCTCCCTTTAGGAGCAAGAAACGCAGAGCAGGCAGGAAGCACAAGCATGGGTACAGAACTAGCCACAACCAGTTTACAGACACTTCTGAAACAAATCACAACACAATAAAGAATGTAGTGAATATTTCATCAGTTACATTAACGGAATTTCAATACAATGTGCTAAATTAAGGACTAAATTTTGTACCCACAGCACCAGTATCTGAACATTTATTGGCAGAAGATATTAAGAATTTTTGTAGAACCCTTAATTTAAAGTTATTTTTTTCAGATACAACTAACTCTCAAAGATCTATTGGTTTCAAATTTGGCAAATCTTCATTTATGCCACCAATGGACGAATATGTGTCTACATTTAAGGAATGTGTATTGAGGGATTTACATTTTTCCAAAAATAAGGACAGTTTTCGGAGAAATCTGAAACAACAAGAACGTGAAGCGCTAAGGCAATTACAACAAAACAAAAACATTGTGATTACTAATGCAGATAAAGGTGGGGGCATTGTTGTTATGGACTATACCAAATACAAGGCAGAAGCCATGAAACAGCTATCTGAAACTCGATTCTACATTAGGATGATAGTGGATCCAACTTCTAATTTCAAATTAGAAATAGATTCATTCCTAGAGTTAGCCGCAGAAGAAGAAATCATTACTTTACAAGTGGCCAACCAACTTAAAGTTCCAGAACCAATGCCCCAATACCTTTATTTAATACCTAAGACACATAAAGATCTAAACAACCCTCCGGGGAGACCAATAGTGTCGGGTCATGGGTCTTTAACTGAGCCTTTATCTGCCTTCTTGACTGAGTATCTTAAACCATTATTGTCCATGGTTAGATCCCGTATTCAAGATACGACACAATTCCTGAATATTATTGAAGATTCCCAATTGGAGGAAGACTGGCTTTTGTGTACTTTAGATGTAACATCATTATATACAAGCATCCCACATAAAGCTGGCATTTTGGCTGTAACATATTGGTTAAAGGAATCAAATTTATATTCAACAGGATTCAATAATTTCCTTATCCAACTGACTGAGTTTGTGTTACAAAAAAACATTTTCTATTTTGAAGGGATCCCTTATTGGCAAACTAAGGGCACAGCCATGGGGGCATCTTTTGCTCCAATTTATGCCGATCTCTTTATGGGATATTTTGAATTACATTTCATATATGACACTCAGCGGAACATCTATTTGGAATACATGGACATATGGCAGAGGTATTTAGATGATTGTTGGTTGGTGTGGCGGGGTAGTAAGGATGTTCTTACCAAGTCTGTGGCATATCTTAATCAGAATCCATTTGATATAGAATTCACAATCAATATTGGATACAAAGAAATCGTGTTTTTGGACGTTTTAGTTAACAGATTAGCGGATCATACTTTATCGACAACCATACACAGAAAGTTTCCGCAGTACAACACTATTTTGCATGCAACAAGTTCTCACCCCCGCCACATTATTACCAACATTCCCAAATCACAATATATGCGCCTTAAAAGGATTTGTTCATCATCTACAGAATATTCCATAAGAACAGCTAAACTAACTACTAGATTTGTAGATAGAGGATATAATATAAATCGGATAAACAAAACAGTTGCACAAATTGACACAAGAAGTCGAGAGGATCTGCTCAAATACAATAGATCTGATGGAGGATCTCAGCCAGTTCAACAACCAATCAGGCTTGTTACTACGTATGGCAATAACACCAAATGGTTCAGACAAATTGTCAATAAACATTGGAGTACATTACAATCTAATTCATTTCTTCGGGATATTCTTCCTGACACCTGCTCCTTTTCCTATCGTAGAGGATGGACAATTCAGTCAAATTTTGCACATTACAAAAGGTATGTTCCGGGTATGAAACATCAAACTACATTGCTTGGGGATACACTAGTTGGTTGTTACCCATGTGGACACTGCAGTTTATGCCAATACATTTGGAAAACTAAAGAATTTACTAGTAAAAATACAACTAAGATTTTCAACATAACAACTTTTGGCAACTGCAGCTCAGATTGGGTGGTATATTTGGCTCAATGCTCTTGTTCAGCTTTTTATGTAGGGCAGACTTCTAGGCCAATCAGGATTAGAATTAGCGAACATCTTAGTTCGATTAGAAATAGGTGTATAACCAATGCCCTATATAAACATACTAAACAACACACAGCAGCTTCATTTCAGTTTATAATTATTGATAGAATACAATCACACAGAAACTTCAAGATGGGGTGGCATACCAAACTCAACAATATGGAACAAAGATGGATCACTACACTTGGGGCTCTTTTTAAACCTGGACTCAATGAATATCATGTACATGAAGGATAAGCTCTAGGTACCTAAAAGCAATACCAAGTAATATATCTAGGCAGTTTATGATTATAATTCCAGACATATCAGACATTAGGCTCATTTTTAATAACAATTTAAAGAGTATTTGTTAGAACCAAACATTTATCATCAACAGAAACATAATTTTTGGTCTACAAGTCAGTTATGAAGAACACTTAAACTCTCAAAAATATGATCAATAATAATATGCGTTTGGAAAATAATGAAAAATAAGCATATTATTATGGATACATCTCTTATTTATAATTATTACTAGTCAGTGTGTTTGGAAATTGTTGTATCAGCATTATTTTTGAGTTGGTATAATTAGATTTCACCACAGTATGAACTATAATCTGAATGTCCAGTAATATAAAAAAAAATTAATATATTCTGAATATAATCAGTTGTACAAATATATAATAAGTGTGGAATCTACATGTTTTAGATAGTCATCATGCCTACCTTATTTGACAATTCAGTTGTCAGTATTATGGATTACTAAATTAATATGGGTAATACCACTTTAACAAGTGGGTATAAAATATGTAGCAGGATGCATCATGGTTTGAAACTGTTTTTGATTATTAAGTCACATTGAAAAAGGCTTTCATAGCCGAAACCGGTTTGTGCACCACTATTAGGTTGTTTTTACAATCCTAATAAATATACTTTCATCTGTTGCTATCGAGTGCTGGTCTCCTTGGGACTTCTCCCATGTTCGAAAATCATGCTGAGTGTTTCCATCTCAAATTCACCAATGAATGGAGCTGTGAGCAGCAGCACAGACTCTACATGGTGCCCTATAGGCGGAAGAGTTGTACAGATCAACCGCTTTGGGCATCTACTGTGGTACACAGTATTCTCAAGATAGGAGAACATGGATCACAGACTTGGGTGCAGTGGCAGGGCTAGCCACTCGATGGTGTAAAATATGGCTCTAGGTGATGCGGTCATGTTGACTGTCGCCAAAAATGGGCATGGGTAGTTATCGGTGATAAGTGGGTTGAGGACCTGTCATACTCTGACCCACGCCAGGGACACTTGCTAATGGTGAGAGGGGTATATGTGTCATACTGGCCAGTGTGAGACAGCCATAAAGACCAGAAGCCCTGGGTCAATAAGCTACTGGCTGGCCAGTGTCTAGTTTCCTAGCCTGGGTTACCTGGGATAGCTCTGTTTACTGAAAGCTGGATGTAAAAATAACCAACTTGCCAAACATGAACTGAGAATTGCTATGTTTAATGTACGTTCACCAGGATACAGCTTGGAAGTAGATGACATGATGATATGGAGGAGGCTGGACATCCTATGTATCCAAGAGACGAGATGGAAGTGCAGTGCAGCAAAGCCACTTGGCTTGGGATCCAGAGTCTACTACTCAGGTGGAGGGCAGGCTAGAAATGGTGTAGGAATTTCAGTGAGAGAGAGGCTTCAGAAGGCAGTAAGGGATATCATCAGAATTAATGACAGACTCATGGTAGTCAGACTCCAGTGTAATGTTAGGCCAGTATTCATAATCTCAGATTATGCCACACAGCAGGGTTGTGATAGTGCAGAAAAGAGTGCAGTCAGACAGCAGTTGCAGGACCTACTAGATAAAGCAGGACAACATGAATTGGCGTTTATAATGGGTGACTTGAATGCACATATCAGGACAGACAGAACAGGATATGAGGACTGCCTGGGCCCACATGTGTGGGGCAACAGGAATAAAGGAGAAGCCATTCTAGACTTCTGTCTGGTAAATGGCTTGATAGTAGCCAACACATGGTTCAGAAAGAGAGACAGTCATAAGATCACATACAACAATAGTCAACATGCAACTCATGTAGACTTCCTCCTAGTAAGGAAAAAGCACAGGGATAGAATCCATGATTGCAAAGTCATCGTCAGTGAAACAGTCGGCCCACAACATAAACCACTAGTTGTCACAATCAGCTGCAAGCAATTGTCAGGGAAGGCTTTAAGGTCAACAGCGACCAGGCTGAAGACCTGGAAGTGACTGCAGAGAAAGTACAACAGTTCAAGAAATTACTCAGGGCTCTAGCACCCCAAGAGGAGGAAATAGCTGGAGTTGAAGAAGAATGGCAGTGCCTAAAAATAGCAAGTGTTAGGACTACAGAAAAGATATGTGGCCGAGCCAGGTTTGGGAAATAAGGTAGGTACATAATGAAAGCTGGTGGTGGAATGCAGAAGTCCAGGAAGTCATCAAAAGAAAGAAGTAGTGTGGGAAGAAGTGAGAGACAGAAAAGACTGACCAGGCTAGGAAAGACTACTGGTTGGCTAACAAAGAAGCTAAGAAAGAAGTTGCAATAGCTAAGAATAGGGCATTGGAGGCACTGTACCAACTTCTGGAAAGTGACTCAGTAAGGGGCACAAAGAAACCATATCAGGTTACAAGGCAAAGACAGAAAGATAAAGAAGATAGTCAGACACCCTTCATAAGGAATGCCATCAACAAACTGCTCACCAGTCCAGAGGACATCAAAGATAGATGGAAGGATTACTTTCAGCAGCTTCTGAATGAAGAAAACCCCACAGAAGGTGTACTGCCCCATCAACAGCCTACGATGAGAGAAGAAGAGGAGCCCACCCAAGAAGTAGTAAGAACAGCAATAAGGAAGATGAAGTCAGGGAAAGCAGCAGGCTCAGATGAGGTTACAGCAGATATGATAAAGATGCTGGGTGAGATAAGGGAGAAATGGCTCGTGAGGGTACTAATAGAAGTGTGGAGAGAAAGACATATCCCAGATGACTGGAGAATAAGTGTACTCATGCCAGTGTACAAGAACAAAGGGGACATCCACAACTGTAGGCAGTACGGGAGGCATCAAACTCCTATCACATCGCATGAAAGTTCTGGAGAGAGTGATTGATAAATGGATACGCAGAGTAGTAGAATGTAAGATGGGAGATGAGCAGTTTGGATTCAGATCAGGATGTAGCACAATTGACCTGATGTTTGCATTGAGACAGATACTTGAGAAGAAGCTAGAGATGAGGAGAGAGTCCAACTGGGCATTCCTAGACTGGGAGAAAGCATATGACAAGGTCCCAAGAAAGCTGATCTGGGCAATACTGTGGTGGTTTGAAGTCCCAGAAACATTGGTAGAATTAGTGCAGGCTATGTACAAGGACTCAATGCCTCACGTACGAACAGTGTTCAGCCTCACAGAAGGGTTCCCAGTGGGAGAGGGTGTACATCAGGGTTCAGCTCTGAGCCCACTGCTGTTCATACTGGTGATGGACTACATTACCAAACAGGTTGGAAGTGACGGATCAACAAAGCTGCTGTATGCAGGTGATGTGGCATTACAGCAAGACTCTGAGCTAGAACTTCAGCAAAGGATAGGATAATGGAATGCAAATCTGAAGGCACACGGGATGAAACTAAGCACAGCTAAGATGGTGGTAATGGCAGCAAATTGGGGAAATCAGAAGAAGTTGAGAATAGAGACAGAAGGGTAGATAGTGGAACAGGTTAGCAGCTTCAAGTATCTGGGAGGGGTAGTTGAGGACAAGGGTTGTCTGAAAGAAGAGGTCAAAGCTAGAATCAGAGGGAATGCAGCCAACTGGCATAGAGTATCAGGTGTAGTCTATGACAGAAGAATGCCAAGGAAGCTGAAAAGTAAGGTGTACAAGACAGTGGTGTGACCAGTACTACTGTATGGTACTGAAACCTGGGCAGTAAAGGCAAAAACATTGAACATGTGATGGAAATGAAGTGACTGAGAGAGGTGGTAGGATGCACACTGTGGGAAACATGAAGAAATGAGGACATAAGAGTAGAAGCCAAAGAAGCTCCAGTTGCAGGAAAGATCAAAGAGAACAGATTATGGTGGTTTGGACACGTGTAGAAAAGTAGAAGACAATCTGGTGAAGAAGATGTGGGACAGACAGGAAGAAGGTAAGAGGAAGCGGGGATGTCCAGAAAAGAGGTGGATGGATTGTGTAAAAGAAGATCTGTAACAATCAGACATGAGTGTTGAAGAAGGTAGGAGTGTGGCACTGAATCGAGAGAGTTGGCGACAGCTAACACGATACCCCGACCTTATGTAGAAAAATAGGAAAAAGGGGGCTGATGATGATGATGATGATGACATGACTGTCTGATGGTACAAAACACCAATCAAGTTGTTACACCAGATGCATCTGTGCCACACACACACACACACACACACACACACACACACACACATATATATATATATATATATATATATATATATATATATATATATGTATGTATGTATATATAAACACACACACATTTATCTATATATGTGTCTACTATTCTCTCCTCTGTTTGCTGCGATCCCTGCTCTGAGCTGGATACTGATACTTAACCTGTGCTCCAGTCTGTCTCTGCACCAAATACCTGATATCTCTCATCTGGACACCACTGTACAATAGGGAAAATAAAGGAAATCCTCTAACAGCTCCCAAAGAGACAATTTGCTCTGAAAGACAGTGAAATACTTAACCTGTGCTCCAGTCTGTCTCTGCACCAAATACCTGATATCTCTCATCTGGACACCACTGTACAATAGGAAAATAAAGGAAATCCTCTAACAGCTCCCAAAGAGACAATTTGCTCTGAAAGACAGTGAAATACTTAACCTGTGCTCCAGTCTGTCTCTGCACCAAATACCTGATATCTCTCATCTGGACACCACTGTACAATAGGGAAAATAAAGGAAATCCTCTAACAGCTCCCAAAGAGACAATTTGCTCTGAAAGACAGTGAAAGTATGTATTGATACTGGCACACATATATTGTTAAATAATGGTTGTAATGACCCGTGCTTAGAAAACTAAGCCTGCCAGACAGGTTTGCCAGCATCCATACCTTCTCAGATACCTTTCTTCTCTGTCTAGCATTGTTTGATATACTATTTCTACACCCTTTTTCTCTCTCTCTTCACTTTGAATATCTATCTGTAACTTGGCATCTACCACTTGCCCCATAGTACCAGACCCTTGGTGTTGACCAAACTTAGCTTATTGCTTAATACTTCACTCCTTACTGCTAAACTCTTTTAGCTTGCCTTACTCTGCTCCCTCAGTCTGTCTATACTCCTTTCTTCTTGAACTAGCCATTCCTAATAATCTCCTTTCCTATAACATCCTCACCATCTTGCTAGCAGAGTCCATACCTGTGGCTAAACTCTCATACTTCCAGACTTACCTTCTGGATTTTCTCACTTTGCTGATTGTCTTCATCCACACTCTGCTCTCTTGTCTCTACCCGCTCCGTTCGCCCTTTGGGCTCACTCCACTCCCCTACCCTGCCCCCAATTCCCACCCGCCCCTAGGGGTCCTACATTTATTCCTCCACTTGACACACCCCCAACCAATTAGGCATAATCTCCTCATTAGCATACCTCACCCCTGTCACTTCTAACCATGCCCATCTTACGCAAACCTATCCTCCTCACTACCTCTTAAAGTCATTATTCTACTTCACTTTCCTCTTCTTTCTATTTTTTTTCATCTCTGTTACTTCCTTTAACATACATAATGGGTACATTATCTTTCCCATTATACCTTCAGATAACTATCTGTTTAACACTCTTAATACCTCTTGTAACTACTTATCTCCTAACCTTATATGAATACCCTCTCCCCTCTACTCTTGTGTTTCCCTCTAAACATACCTCTTCACCGTCCTCACCTTGTACTCCTGCCACCTTAAATCTCACTACCAAACCTAACTACCTATTTACCAAACACCACAAACTTGCTTACTTTAAGCTAAGCAAACAAAATACTAGAAAATATATCAACATCTTATATAAACAATGCCAGCTTGAATATTTCTTATATTTCCAATCACTGCTGGATGGAGACATTCACCCTAACCCTGGCCCAATTACCACAAACATCAATAGTCACATAAAACAAGACAAAACCTCTCCTATATCATCACACACTTGTGCCAACTCTCTTACTATAGCTCATCTTAATATATGAAGCATTTGCAATAAAATCTCTCAACTTCATGCCCTTTTAGATGTTCATCATTTTGATATCCTATGCCTATCAGAAACATGGCTAAAACCTACCATTAAGGATAATGAAATTACCCCTCCTGGGTATAATATCCTTAGAGTAGACCGTAAGACCAAAAAGGGAGGAGGTGTAGCAATTCTGTACAAAGCACAACTTCAAATTAGTATAACAAATCTGAACCTTCCTCTAGGGCAGAATGCAGAAGTAATCACCTCAAAATTACAAATTAACCCTAATAAAGCTATTAACATAATTTGTGTATATCTCCCCCCAGGAAATAACACTGACACATTAGAATGTATCCTCAGCTACCTGTCTAACAACCTCCCCCAAGAAACACTAGTTCTAGGTGACTTTAACATTGATTGGAATTCCTGTAATAGCATAAATCCCTCATCCCACATAAACCTATATGCTTTTACTCAACTCATTAACTGTCCAACCAGAACTGATAAATACAACAACCATGAATCCATCCTAGACTGGATTCTGATTAATACGCCTCAACAAACCTACCAGTCTGGTACCCTTCCTGATGATCTAAGCGACCATTCTTTAACCTATGTCATTAGACACAAAACCAACCTAACTTTACCTACCACCTTTAGAACACTACGAACAAAAAAACATTTTAACCCTGAACATTTTCAAGCTGATCTGAAACAAACAAATTGGTCCTCACTAAAATATCTCCCACTTAATGAAGCAGTAGAATACTTTAACTCTACGTTCTTATCAATTCTAGACCAACATGCCCCAACACGAACCATCAGAACTAAAACAAAAATAGCACCCTGGCTAACTAATAATACTAGGCATAAAATCATTCTTAGAAATAAATCTTGGTCTAAATGGCGAACCACTAAAAATCTAACTGACCGCCAAAATTTTAGAGAGCTTAGAAACAACACTAAATGATCTATCCTAACAGACAAAAAGAACTATTACCTCCAGCTACAGCATACCACTAATAAAGAACCTAAAAAATTCTGGGCCAGTATTAACAATCTTCTATCTCCAGGTCACTCCATTTCACCTAATCCCTAGGACTCTAACCCAGATAACCCTACACAAACAGCAAATGACTTCAACTTGTTCTTCACAAATACTATCAAATCACTTGCTAGTCATTTATCTCCTGATACGTCTAAACTACTTCCACCTATATCAAATCCACCTCCTACCCTCCACTTACAACCTGTCTCTACCTCCTTCTTCACATCACTGCTCCAAAAATTAAAACCTACCACTCCCTCTCCAGACAAACTGCCTGCAGAATTCCTGCAGGTAGGTGCCAAAGCCTTAAGCTACCCTATTTCCATCCTAATTAACAGATCTATAAAGGAAGGAATCTTCCACTCTATCTGGAAGATATCTCATATCATCCCACTACATAAAGGGGGTAGCTCTAATGAGTTTTCCAATTTTCGACCAATAGCTCTCCTCTCACCACTCGCAAAAATCATGGAAAAATGTATTCACAAACAAATACTAAATCACCTTCTTAACAACAACCTACTCTCTAACTGTCAGCATGGTTCCAGACCCTCACACAGTACCACTACAGCTTTACTCTCCTTCACTGATTCCATTAACACTAACCGTAACAACAACTAATCATCCTCAGTCTTCATCGATCTATCTAAAGCGTTTGATATAGTGAATCACAAACTTTTACTACATATTCTCAAATATCTTGCTCTTGACCATCTAGCCTTATCCTGGTTTGAATCTTACCTAGAAAATCGTCAGCAGGCAGTACTTTGGAAAAACTCATTTTCAAATCTTCTACCTATCTCCATAGGCGTACCCCAAGGCTCTATCCTAGGCCCTTTACTATTTTCAATTTTTATTAATGACCTTCAATCTGCTATTCCTCATGCTACCTGTATTCAATACGCAGACGATTCTACTATAATCTGTACTGCTAACTCTCTAACAGAACTCCAGTCACTTACTCAAAAAGCTTTTAACACTGTAGAACAATGGTTCTCTGACCGCTGTCTACTCCTTAACCCCAAGAAAACCAAATTGTTACTTTTTCACCTACTGCAAATTGACTCCACCACACTTTACTCTTACATCCTCTGACAGAACACTCATTTCTCCTGACTTAACCACAAAACTATTAGGAATAACTATTGATAATAACCTCAACTTTGATTCTCACATCAACAACACCATAAAATTAGTAAATAAAAAAAATAGGATCCCTTTACAGAATCAAACCTTTCCTAACACCTACAGCAAGATCCATCATTGCTAGGTCTCACCTAATTTCTACTCTTCTCTATGCTTGTCCCATTTACACTAATCTTTCCAAAAACAACATGAAGAAACTAGAAACATCCTATCATAACATAGCTCGATTTGCTGTAGGATCTCCTTTTCGAACTCATCACTGCCAGAACCTAAAAGAATTAGGCTGGCTTGATCTTCCTAACCAACTTGTTCTTCAACAAATCTTAATAGCTTATAAGATTCTATATCAGCCAACCAATACACCAATACTCTCTAGCCTTATTTCTCCATACAAAAACCTGAAACAACTTCGCTCGGCTAACAAACTCCTGATTAATTATTAATTATTATTATTATTATTATTATTAATAATAATAATTATTAATTATTAATTATTATTAATAATTATTAGCAAACCTCACAATCATGCAGGTGACTGTTTATTCTCCAACTCTGTTGGAAAAACATGGAATAAACTACCCTCTGATATCACTTCTTTAACCTCTTTCCAACTTTTTAAAAATCAACTAAAAATTCATCTCAATAAACACTGGCTTTGCTCCTGCACTAATCCAGACTAATGCTCACTCAAAAAAAAAAAAAAAAATTTCTCGTATCTTAATTTATCTTTTTAAATCATCTGTTTAAATTGCTATGTTTCTCATGTAACAATTTTATGCCTTTTGTGAATTTGTACAACTTATGGAGCTTTTCTCCCCGGGCCTCTGCTGAAAATGGACATATATCCAGTTGGACTAGCCCGGTCAACAAATGGAAAATAAATAAATAAATAAATAAATAAATAAAATAAATATATATATATATATATATATACACATATATATATTTATATATACACACACACATATATATATATATATATATATATATATATATATATATATATATATATCTATATATATATATATATATATATATATATATATAGATACATATATAAATATATATATATATATATATATATATATATATATATATATATATATATACAGAGAGAGAGAGGTTCCCTATTAGAACCGCGAAGGTCCACTTACGCGAATATGGAAACGTCAACATGTACTCAGCAAACCGTGAAAACACCGATCATCCTGAAGCTCGAAATTTGAAATGTCGAATCATCATAGTTGGCCCTTCTGTGGTATAGCTCCTTCAGGTAAGTGTGCGATGGTTTCAGACCTTAGGGTTTGGGTGCGGGTTAAGGTAAGTGCATAGATAGTAATGTATGCAAGGTTTTGTGTAGGGTTAGAAGTAGGGTCTTGTTTAGTGTATGTATGTGGTTTATTTATTTTGTTTGGGTAGGTAGTATGTAGTGGGCTGTGGGGTTGGCCAACTATGATGATTCGAGATTATGAATTTTGCGGTTTAGGGCGTTCAGTGTTTTTGCGGTTCGTGCAATATGTGTTACTGTTTTTGTATTCACTGAAAAGGTCTTTTGTGCTTATGATTATGGACCCTATATATATATATATCTATATATATATATATATATATATATATATATATATATATATATATATATATATATACATACACATAAGGCAACTAGCCTGCATTGCCAATACTGTTTCATACAGTATAGCAGTGTCCCTGCTAACATGGTTACCCTCATAGAGTGTGGCTGTATCATAATAGTTGTTCAAGTGTGTGTGCAGGGTCATCTCTTATCACTCTAAATCACACATGGTATGTTAGAGGGCATGGGATTATTTTGATATTGTCCATGATTCTGGTCGGTTGTAATGCTTTCCATGATCCTTTATATGTAGCCACCTTGCTGGAGACCTCTGCTTAGAGGACACTCATATTCAGGCATATAAGTTTGCACAGCTTCACAATATGCACCCTACACCAATTGTATATCAGATCCCTGTGAGATGTCCTCTGCATTATTCATGTAAGGATGCTTTTCTCACACAGACATCTTCCCCATTGTTACGTCACCTTGTGTGACAGTCACAGACAACACATTTTCACTGTACAGTCTGTACTGTACCGGCATATAGATATGTGCTTGATGTTGCTGCTACAACCATCTTCCATTGACATGCCCTCTTCTGCTGTACATGTGGGAGTTTCACCTCTCCTCTTTCCCTGTGTTCATTCCTACAGTTCATCTATGTATTCCTGTTCAATACACACACTTCCCCTGAGTGATCATTTTACATGGCAGTCCATGCACAGAATGCCAGGAATGGGATATCACAATACTCTGCACTGTAGGTGCATTGTCCTGTACTGTGTTTTGACCATATTCTTCACAATCATACCTCTCAACTCTCCAAATATTCCCAGGATGTCCAGATGTTTTCCTTATCGAATCTGTGGCTTTCTGCCATATCACTGGGATGATCTCTGGACTATGATTCAATATTACATGCATTTGAGTGCATACCTCTCAACTGTCCTTATTTGCGCCAAATGTCCAGTTTTTATCTCATGTTTGTGAGCTTTTCCTCATGACATTTTTGTTTTCTTGCAAATCATTGGCATGTCATTGCGGAGTGAAGGCAGAAACTGAAGACTGACATTTGAGTTTCAAACTTCATGCCAATGTACAACAAATTATTCTATCAAATTGCTAAGCCTCGAAGTGCAATATTACAAATCTGTCCCTATTTTTGGGGCTTTGTCCCTCCCATTATGTATGCCTTTGTCCACATATCTTGCTCAATGAGGATGACAGGTATGTTTGAGTTTCATTCTACCACATGTCTATGTGAGATCTATGGCAAATATGTCCCTATTTCTGGTTACATGTCCCAGCATTATGTTGGCCTTTGTGGAGATATGTTACACTAACAAATTCATAGATATCTGTGAAGCCCTGGTGGTCATTGTGGCATTTCACACAAATCCACAGACTGCAGGTGCTCTGGTTTAAACAGAACTCTCTCCAGTTGTCAGCCACAAAACCTATCTTAGGCACATTGTGCATCATTAACATGCATTGCACACTACTGCTCACTGCACACTGCCACACACACATGTAAACTCTGTGTAGGCTTTGCCCAAAGCCTACATAGAGTTTATTGAATCTTGAGGGGTATGCTTGAACTTTCATGAGTTCCCACCACTGTTGTCCTCAAGCTGTACTTGCAATGGTGCACTACAATTAATTATTTTCTATATAGGCAATGTGGCAGTCCTTAAGCAATACAGTAAAGGTTTTATTGACATTTAAAACCATTCGTTGCTACATTCTAGTGGTTTATAGACAGAGGTTGGGATTTAGAAACAAATAGCTCAATACATTAGATGAAACTGCATTGTGAACAGTGATGTAAGAAGGGGTTGGCGGTGGGCCCAGAGAAATACAATAGTCAGTATTGTATAGAAATGACAGTATAATAATATGGAAATTAGCACTATTATAGAAACAAGACCATTATGAACATAAATGAAAAAAAAAGGCGTGGAAGAGAAATTCTTAAATGATAAAAAAAAGTGTGTGACTATTAGCATTAGGCAGTAAATTTGTACACCACCATTTCTAGGTCAACAAAAACAAGAACTGAGCTAAGATGCAATGACTGGTATCTGCATTAGCTGAACAGTAAATGCTAGGGGTCATTCTTGCAGCCGGTATCCATAAGGGCTTAAGTCATCACTATCTGTGTTACAGATGGATCTGGATGTGTCTAACATAACATTCCATTGTGTCAGCATAGATACCATATGGAACCTTGTAGATATGTGTCATCCTTACATGGAATTCTATAAGATATGGGGAATACTAATGCCAGTAGAAACGGAGGTATGTGTAGTCCTTGTATGTAGACATCCTTGCTACTAGGGCCTTCCAACATCCATTACAGGAAATGGTGACAAAATCACAGAACTCTGATTCAAGAATAGTATAATAGTGCCTTGAGGTAATACTGAAGCATGTGAAGGGTCTATACATTTCCAATGACTGCAGAGGAGATACACAGCATTACATGGCATTCTACAAAATAGCTGGTTTCACTGAGGTTAAATTGACCGTTGACTCTACCACATTATTATCAAGGTCCCAAATGGTCCACATGGAAACCAGTATGTCAACCGGAAAGGTTTCCACTCTTTCATTTGCTAGTGCACAGTATATCATATACAGTGTGCTTGTGCACCTTCTGGCTTGCTCCCCCTGTTCCTACATCTGAAGTACATCAGACCAATAACAGCAAATCAAGTAGGGGTGGCTTCCCGTGCAGACATGTTATTGATGATGTCAAATATGCTCTGGAGCCATAGCTCATGATACCAATACAGAACCTAAAGATCATGACTGAGATGACATACAACTCTGCACTGTCACATACCCACTCATAGGTTCATAGCTCTATAGGTCTATACTAGGCTAATGACCATAAGAGCCTTTATAAACCTAGCCGTGCAACCCAAATATGACCCACAAATTTGATTTATATAGTTGGTGATTTACTGACTGCCTCTTTCCATCAGAGACATAGGAACCAAACCAGGAGTCTATGATTACCCATCAAATGGTTAAAGGTTTCTCCAGGTTACTACTTTATTGAAGCCAGCAGTAGTTAAGGTCATATTTACACATCTCCATAAATGCAAGTTGACTGCTGTGAGATTAGAAACCCTTATCTATCTAGAGGACATAGCACTCATCACAAGTGCTGCTACAGAATCCTGACTTTTACAGTGTGATGGTACACTTTATAGAGGATGACATTAGTGTTGTGCTGCAGAGAAGATAATGTTGGCAGAAGGGTCTGACACTGATATGGACTCATTATTGAATGTGTGGTCAGATTGCTGAAGACCTGTTTCTGCTGCTTATATTCCCCTGGTGGTGAACTGCATTATGTTTTGGAGACCTGTAAAATGATATTTGCTGTCAATGCAATGCTGCACAACATAACAGTTAAAACAAGGGATTGTCATTGGAAGACTGAATATACCAGAGTCAGTGCAGGATGAGGTGCTGTTGATGAGCCATCAAATGAATTGGTTGTAGGGGAATACCATGCGAGGCACACATAGGTGGAGTACACTGTGGCACTGGAAAATAGGTAGTGCCTAATCCACAGCTATGGCAGAACAGACACATCAAGATGTACACTGATGCATTAAATACATCCACCTTATGCTGTAGATTGCATGGCTGATCATGTTGTGCATCAGACATTACTTAACCCATGCAATACAAAACTAAGAGCAGAGCATAAGTCACAGTGGTGGAAGGGAGGATCAGGATGTTTATGGGAATGTGTTATATGTATGTGTGATCAAGGAGCTGAGTAAAATAGGTAATGAATGTGTTCTTTAGCTTGAGGAGAAAGGTGGTTGCTTAGTATTGATCTCATGGGACACAGATGCTGCAGAAATGGTTGTGTTGTGCATATATGGCCATGACAATTGCTGGGTTATCTCATTCAGCAGTGACCCAGACAGTGAATGTGTTCAGCCAGTCGTTCCGCTCATCTGATGAATAACAGTGGCACTAATACCTGCCAGCTAGGATAGTAGTGAACTGCATGTCCATAGCCACACAACTCTGCCAAGTACCATCACTGATGTGCAGTGATCATGGGGTTATAAAGGCTAATTTATTGCTGTCTAATTTTGCCAAACTGAAATTTAAACCATTGCACAGAAGATTAGTTACAGATTAAAATAAAAATAATACAACCATAGGGATAAATCAGCAGATTAAAACAAACAAAATTAAAACAAACAAAATAAAATGAATAAAAAATCCAGCAGAACCACAGTACTGTCACTGGTTAAAAACTTTTAATAGACACCAGTTAAAAACACTTTTCATATACAGCTTCTTCAGGCTTGAAAAACATTTTTGAGAATCACCATTTTATAAAACAGTTAATTCATCACATTATCAAAAATGATTAAGCACCTCAACAATTACATTTAAAATTTAAAGAAATGCATTAATTGTATTTGGTTATGCAGTTCCTTTAAAACTGGCTTAATACTAATATTTCTATTTAAATCTGGTAAAGTATGAGCTTGAAACCATATTATCCATTTTAATTCCTCCTTTCTGTAAGATTTACTAAATCTCTACCTGTAATAGGTTCATGTTTAACTTGCAAAATCATGAACTTAAAAAGATGTGTTACATCTGTTTTGCTATTATGTTTATAAAGTGCATTTTTTATAAATGTTTCTTCCTATGTCCAATAAATGATGCCCTATTGGCTCCTTGAGCTTTCACATTTATCACAGTTGGCCAAAATAGATTATAATTTTAGTGTCACAATTTCCTTATGCTCATAATATAAATGTTTTGCCGTAAACAGGATGTAAAATGTTTTTTTGAGTATAGATATGTATACAATAATTGAGTACAATGTCCCCTTTGGTATGTACCTAACCAGGCATATCCAAAAACTGGAAAGTCCAGAGAGATTCCTCACTAAAAGAATACAGGTCATAAGTATTATGTCCTATGCAGACCACCTCAAGACCCTATCCCTGTATTCTGTCTCCTACAGGCTTTTGAGGGGAGATCTATGCCTGGCATACAGGGCATTGTCAGACCCCACTCTAATGGACCTTCTTCATATCCACAAAACAAACAGTACCAGAATTACCCATTCTAAACACTTAAACCTTGCCTCAGATATAAATAGGACTTGCTGGAGAGATAGGTATGTATCCCATAGACTAGCCTGTCTATGGAACAAGCACCTCATCTATGTGAAGCAGAGTTCCTCCCTAATCCAATTCAAGTGCAACCTGGACAACTGGATGGGAAACCGGAAATTCACAGAGGTAACCTGTAAATGGTTAATCTCCCAGGCCCATGCTTACACTTATCAAGGGTATCAGAACACATCAGAGATTTGGGATGCATGGCTAGGCTTAAAAAGGCCCCTGTGGTTGTTAGCCTAGTAAACACCTATGAACCTAATGGACACACTTATGACATTAATAAGTACCCTGCTATACACTATTGACCATATTTATGGTATTGGGTTGTTCCTTATAACAAAGTTGATTCTTCAAATTACTACATATTTTATATCCTAACATAAGGCTATTCCCTGTGTCTCTCTTAAACTCTGGTAACTGATTTACAAGAGGGCAGTATTTCTTAATTATATTCTGAATTTACTTAATGTTCCTATTATAAATGAGCATAAACCTATGGCCAACATTTTGCCTAACATTTTAATTATATATCTAATACATGTTTTTAAAGTTCAAGAAGTTTGTATGTGAATCCAAGATTATTTTTTTGATATAACATTAATTAATGTCAAGTTTACCTAAATGATTCTTAATTAAAATACTTATTTGCATAGGACCAGTATGCACCCTTCATTTTTGTGTGAGAATATTGTAATGAATCAGATGTGATGGATAGCTAAATTAAATATGCAGGACACTAATATGCATACTCAAATGCAACATCTGGCACAAGATTTTGAACCACAATGTTATCATTTTGATAACATAAAACAGATACAACACAATATTGAGAACAAGCATGATATAGATTTTAGACCCATTTTTTTCTGTGAATCAGAATCCTTCAAAAAATATTACATCCTGTTTATAGTAAAATGTTTATATTATGAGCATGTGGAAATTATGACACTAAAAATATAATCTATATGGCCAAGTGTGATAAATGTGAAACATACTATACTGGCAAGACTAATAGAAAGCTGAAGGAGCCAATAGGGAATCATTTATTGGACATAGCAAGAAACATTCATACAAAGGCACTTTATAAACATAGTGAAATGGATGTAACACATCATTTTAAGTTCATTATTTTTCAAGTTATACATGAACCTATTAGAAGTGAAGATTTAATAAATCTTACAGAAAAAGAGGAATTGCTAGGGATAATATGATTTCATGTTCATATTTTACGAGGTTTAAATGGAAGTATTAATATTAAGCCACTTTTAAAGGAACTGCATAACCAAATACAATGAATGTATTTCTTTAAATTTTAAATGTAATTGTTGAGGTGTTTATTTGTTTTCAATCACGTGATATATTAACAGTTTAATAAAATGTTGATTTTGGAAATATTTTTCAAGCCTGAAGAAGCTTTACACCAAAGTGTTTTAAATTAGGGGCTATTAAAACGTTTTAGCCAGTGATATTACTGTGATTCTGGCAGATTTTTTATTCATTAATTGCAGATTATATGGAAACAAAACAGTCACTATGTAAAACTAACTGGAGTGATGTGTTCAGTGGAAAAACTGCAGATAGAATATGAAAAGTTTTGAAAGAGAAATTATTTAAGTGAAAACAATTATAATAACATCAGGCTCTAGGCTACAACATCAGGGGGATATAATTCCATAAGAACAAGATACCTGATTAAGGTAAGAGACAGAAAATATAAGAAATGGAAGAGAGGTCAAATTACAACTTGGAAAACTGAAATAAACAAGCTGGACAAACAAATTAAGCATAGTGTGAGAAAAAAATATCATATAAAGATTGAGCATTATAAGATACCTTTTGATAAATAAATAAGATGTGGAAGGAGTAAAAACATACAAACTGATAAACTGTGTGTAGATTCTAAAATGTATGCCTAGACACAACAGATTATAGATATAATTACAAAATCTTATGCAAAACAGCTTGGCTCCACAAAGGGTGTGATAAGTTATCCTAGCGACATCCAGGTAACCTCATATACTGGAATCAAATTAGAATATATTGAAAATGTTGCTATTTATTTGTTTATTTAACATTTGTTTACTAGGAACATCTGACTTGGAATTAAGACAATTTTTAGAAGAGGCCTGGGGAGAAACGTTCCAGACGCATGTCTTTGAAACGAACTGCACAAACTGGATACAAAGTACAGTGAGGAGACAGAATTAGTAATGACTTGAGAACACTTCAGCAAGAAATTACAGTACCATCGCATCTATTATTTACTAGGTCATATAAATATGGAGAGATTCTTAAAGATTTAAGACAAGCACTTATTAAAGCTGTCTTTAAGAGAAAGGGAAGTAGTACAAACGCAGAGTCATATACACCCTTATGTTTACTTTCGTGTTGTGGAAAGTAATGGAGAAGTTAATATTGGATAAGTTATTGTCAGAATTGTACAGGTTGGGACTTGAAACCATATATTAGCATGCATCTGTTGAAAATAGATCTATTACCACCCGTAGAATGATTCTATAACAATATAATAGCAGCTATGAATGAAAAATTGTGCTGTGATGTAATTTATATAGATTTAATTTCAACATTTGACAGAGTCATACACAAACTACTGATGAACAACTAAGTGTTGATGAACTCTTGATAAGATGAATGGTTGCATGGCTTACAAATAGGACATGACAAGTATCATACAGTAATTGGACAGGTGAAATTTTTGGTTATGATCGGGGTGTCGCAGAGAGCTTTATCTTAGGCTCTTACTTGTTTAGATTGTATCTTTCAGACCTAACTTTTTCATCTGAGGTGATCTACAGTCTATATGCAGATGACCTGAAATTGGGTAAACCGATTACATGTGTTACAAATAAGGCATGCCTGCAAAATAACTTGACGAAATTGACCATATGCTAATAAATACATAAAAAACTAAGCATATGATATTTGGGAGACATAAACTGAAAAGTGATTATTTAATATAGCACACAGTGATCGAAACTGTAGATTCATTTAAGGACCTGGATATATGAGTATTGATTCATTTAAGGACCTGGCTATATAAATATATACAGCTTTGAGTTTTTCTAATCATATCAACCAATTGGTTAATGATAGTTATAGAACTATAAGTTGTATAAAAGATTTATAAAGTCTAGGAAATCAGAAATAATAAATTAATTGTTGGTTAGTTACATTAGACCCAAACCTGAGTATGGAATCACAGCATGGAAACCTTATAAGAAAACAAGCATGAGTAAACTGGAAAGAGTACAACATAAATATACGAAGTGCATCCATGGATGTGAAAATTTAAGTTATTATGAAAGACTGAAATATCTGAACTTGTTCAGTGCCTCATGGATATTTAAGAGATCTTATTTAGGTATATAAGGCATTTAGAGACAACAAACTCTGGGAATGTTTGGGGTTATCAAAAAGTAGTAGAGAATCATCAGACAACCTACATAGAAGATTCTATAAGAATGAGAAGTGTACTAATTGGTTTTCTGAGACAGCAGCTGATGCATGAAACAGATTACCAAATTACACTAAATCAAGTTTCAGTTTAGATATTTTTAAGAACAGCCTGGACATCTATTATGGGAATAAGTGTTCTGGAAAATTGGTAGGCTAGAAGGGCATTAATTCCAGTGCTAGAAGTATTTGTTTGTATGTATGTGTGCATGTACATGACAACCACATAGACTATGTTTGCATGGATGGACATGCTACACCAGAGCCAGAACATATGTTCAGTATTGAGTGGGTCGCTATACATGCAGGGTATCTGTACATGACCTTGAGCTACTTACTCTGTGGAGTGTACCCATCGTAAAGGCAGAATAGTAGCAGGCATGGGAATAGCATTGTCCTGGACACATGGAGGCAGATAACCCCATGGAAACAATAGAAACATCCCAATGCGTGTCTCATACACAATTTAGTTGGCTCATTTATTGCACACTCTCACAAACATTGTCATGGAGGTTGCACAGTACATAAATCATACTTGCTATGGGAGTGCTGGCATCCTAAACTAAAGCATTAGCACCCTTGCAGATGGTTGCAACCTCAAAAATTACAAATCCAAATCTAAAAACAACTGTTTAATCAATGTTGTATAAAACCATTAAAATTTAAAACCATAGACAATGTGATAAGTGCTTTCATCTTAATACTTTTTGGGACTACTTCAGATCTGATTTTCGAGGTTTTACCATTTGCAAGGGGGTTAATATTTTAGTTTTGGAGTGTGTTATTGGCATGTCTTCTTTTTCTTTTTTTGAGTGTTGGCATCCATCTCTGTCTCGATGACTTCTCTACATATCCAACAAGCAATGCTCATTGCAGCACCAGTTATTGCATCGCCTGGTGATGATGGCTACTGGACCTCTGAAACCAACTACCGTCCCTCACTTTGTTTTGAAAACATTACCCAATGATGGTGCATTAGCAGGAGATGAGGGCATTCCCGTTGTCAGACTACCAGGTATGATCTGCCTGATTATGCTCACTATAGAGCTGAGGCAGGTTCGACAGGCTAAAAATCTGTGCCACTAGACATCGGTGGTAGAGTGCCCCCATCACTAAATATTGTTGGTAGTGGCATTGTGCCCCCAGACTTTGCTAAAGTATGACCACAGTCATCATCAGGCTGTGATGTAGCACTTATATCAGGCATGACCTGTCTCCCATAACCATAACATTTGTGAAAGTAAACAAATAAATTCCCACATGTAAAACTGGTAGTTTATCGCAATTCCACTCCTCAGGTAACACTATATGTAGATATATAAAGAAATATACCTTTCAGTGCATGTCCCCTTACTTGCATCACAGATTTACAGGTAGGGAAGATACAATGATATACAGCATGTGTAACCTCATGGTACTAATGTTCCATGACAAGGTGTTGATGACATCTGGAAATACCATCCTGATGTATCACTGACAAAGACATGGATGGTGTGAACAGTTCATTTTCTACTTCCAAGTCTCCTCTAGATACCATATTCCTTGAGTCTCTTAAAAAAGGGACATCAGGAACTCTACCATATTAATGAGTGTTGTCTGTAATGATGCTCCCATACCCAAGGCCATCCCCTACAATGCAGTTTTTTACACCTTCATGCAGATGTACTGAATCATATTGTGGCTCTGCAAAGGACCTTTAGTCCAGATCTTTTGTAGCCCACAAGACAGTAGACATCTTCCAATGAATCTCACCTTGGATGTTGGCAAAAGGCTCAATCAGTCTTGTCAGTGATAAGAAACCACCATCCATACTCAAAGACAGCATGCAGTAACAATTCAGCTTCTGCTTGTGAGATCTCTCTCCACATTTGCTGTTTACTTCCTATGTATTTTTCCTTACAGGTTGGCATGCCAATGGTCAGTCAGCAGGTACAAATAGATACAGTATGAGCTGTGTTACTCCCATATCACTGTGGTTGTGGTGGCTGTAAAAAGTGCAATGCCTGCCTTGCTTTAGAATTACAGCTCATGTCTCCATATTAGACACTTTGGAATATTGCATACTGTGTCATAACACATACCTTGTCATCTTCCTACACTGACCTGTCCCAAAAAAGCATATGTTTACATAATATATATATATTATACACACGCCCATATATAGCCACACTTGATTCACTGTTCAGACTGCGTGCTTTCCAACAGATGTCTCTCTCTCTTTCACTCTCTGTGCTCCAACTACCAGGCTGCACACTCCACCTCGTCCTTCCTCTCAGCTGTAGATCTGGTGGGCTCTTGATTGCTGTGTCTGTGCCCTGTTTGCTCCTAATCAGCATTTCCACCTTAACTGTGGTCCCAATTTTCCTGACAGCAAGTTATTGTGGAACAATGTGACACAGTTTTATTTGAGTCATTATCCATTCACTATGCTTCTGAAAAGTAGAATGTGTGCTAAACACTGCACTGGCAGACACTGCTTATTTTGTGATGTTTGGGGGATCATATTGTATTGATTATACTATTGAGTCAATTTTATTAATTGAAACTGCTTTCTGTTATATGAACTGAGGAGATTACTTCCATTGAAAAATACTAAAAATATTCTAAATAATGAAACATATGGCAAAGAAACATGCAGATAAACTTTATTATCCCTCTAGCAACTTGCCACAGGCCTTCCAATGTCTTAAACCAAAAAGTTCAGCCAGTTGATGATATGATAGATATTTCCACCAGACATAAAATAATTATTCATCAAACAAACCATCAATAAGTCTGTCATGTAATTAGTTATAATAGACTCACTCAAAGTAGTTAATGGCCTTAGCAGCAAGTACGTGTTTAATACTAGTATAAAGGCTATCAACACCAAAAGAAATCCAATGCATATTTTCAGTCCATTTTATATCTTTTTATGATATGTAAGAAATATTTAGAATATTCAATGTAAGATGGTAGTTTTCTCACATAATTATATACAAATATACTAATTTCTTCCAAGTATGTGCAAGGATCAGGATGTGCAGGCATTGATGGTCTAAGTTTAGACTGGTTCATTGCCATTTGCGAGAATAGAGACTCCCATGCCCTTTCATTGTCATGGCCTAAGTTATGGCTACTGGACAACCATAGGCAACATTCACCATTTGAAAAAAATTCTCATGTGGCTACATGCACATGTTCATTCAGTCCTACACATTCCCTGTTACTTGTGGGCACTGAGGCTGTCACTTCTGAGTGTGGGCAACAACCAGATTAGGGACAAAACTGCTCAACATGATCTGCTGCTCAATGTTTCATAGTCCCTTGAATGCAGTAGGCTGCATTTAGCCCTGACATGGCAATCTAGCACAGTAGGTAATACATTAGTCTTACTGTGACAGACTGTCTCCACCACTGGATGATGCACACATTGATTCTCACAACATGCATTGCTCCATGGTCATCATGCTCAGCTCCAATTATCCTGCCACATCTCATGGGGTTGCGGCCACCTTTCACTGTGTACCACCAACTATTCTCATACCTCTACCCCATCTCCTATTAATGAATTTACCTGTGTCTTTGCAATACCAACCACCTGTGCAAGTGACAATGACCAACTGTCTACCCACCCTTGACCTATGTGGGTTTGGTAATATCTGATAAACAAAGCAGACTCCATGCAATGCCCTGCATACCCATGGTATTACAATGTATGCACCATTTTATTATATGCTGTCTTCTTTTTCATAGCTCGTAATTCTTGCCCAGACACCACCTCTTTTCCAAAGGTGCAATGCACTATTGCCACCTCAGCCTCGGAGCTGTGGTACTGCTGCTGTTGCTGCTGCTGTTTCTTCCTTATTTCCCTCTCCACACTGCTGTCTCTCTACTAGAAACACTGATATGTACAGTTCTGCAAGATGGTAATGTGCCTCTCCAAATGTTTTTGCAACCTCATGTTATACAGCATTGCCCACACAACAAAAATATTGCTACAGATTTCAAAGCTGTTTTGCAGTGCTCCTCCAGCTGCACCTAGTTAATAAAGATGTCCCTTGAGTGGTCTAAACATTCACTTCACTATATTACACATTTCAGTATGTGCTAAATAGTAGTCTATTCCCTGCATGCTTTCTGGTTATGATTGGGGAGGGGGGTGTCACCAAAGAGGGTCTAGGTGATATCCGAGATGTCATACCGCATGCAAAATACACCACATTATATGAGGTCTGCTCCCTGCTTGTGTGGAACTTGTGTGTATGCAGTCCTGTCTATCTAGATTGTGTGTGTGTGCACAGAGCCTGTTTATGACCCTGTGGGAAGTCCCTCTGCAGAAACCTTCAATACAGGTTACACTTGTACCAGATGCGAGAACTATGAGAACTTCATGGATGGTGAATGAATACATTACAAATAATTTCATATCCAACAGAGATCTTCTGGCAGATGAGGGAGAGGAACCCCTTACAGTTGTTGCATCTTAGTCCTTCTAGGCCAACTGAAGTGTTGTTGTGGACAATGTATGAAATAACAATGTCTCCCAGAACTTCTTAGACTTGTTTCCAAAACCTTCCAGTTTTTTGCAAAAAAACTTATTTTATTTTAATAAATTACTCAGTCAAGGACTCCTCTTATCATCCATTTCCATCCATATCGTTTTTAGAAGTCTGTATGCCTTGTATCTGGATTTCATGTTGTTGAATTAGAACTGTCAGCATCTCACTGTGCCTTGAGCAATTTTCTTGAATAGATTCCATTTTGTTCAGGGACTGATAAATCCTGGAAGATAAAGCCTGAAAATATAAAATACTCATCTAATGTCTTTTTTTTTAATGGACGAATCAGTCTACATTTTCATAATTACTCAGCTTACTTCATGAATTATGGCCATTAACAGCTATCAAAATCAAATGAATAAAATTAATCCTTTCAAAGTACTGAACTCTTAAGGTCAGGAGCTGCTCACATGTCAGCCTATATTACATGGATTCTATCTATTAAATCTTGGAAACGATGGTTTAACAATTTCCAAATACAATACTTGATGTACAATCTCTACAGGCCAAAACTTTTTTTTTTCTAATTCAATTTTTAAAAGTGTGTGAAAACATAAAAAGTGACACTGACAGCAGATAAATATAAAATTTAGTTTAATAAATTGTGTGGTACAGTGAGACAGTGAGTAGTAGCGGAGTTTAATAATAAGATATTCATCAATCTGATTCTCCTGTAGGATGTATTCTAGGTGGACTCTGCATGGCCAACCTTTTTTCTTGTGAATTTTCTCTTAGTGCCTCAGTTTCCTCTGAAAGACAAGCATTTGGTGAATGGTGGTGAATTGGCATTCTTTAAACTGTCTCTACATGTGGAAGTTAGTGCAAAAGATTAAGGCTGCACTCCTTTGTGAGCTGTTTCTGTGGTATATGGTTTGATTCCCTGTGCCTCCATTCTCCTACTGTATGATTTTGAGTAAGTTAGTTAACCAGGCAGTGCTTTGAGACAATTGGGGAATTAGGCTAGGCTCCTGAATGGTCTCCTCCATCACATCCCTACTAACTAACTAACCAGGAGAATGAGAATGAGCATTCTGTGACAGTTTTGTTACAATGGGTTTCAAATGCCTTGTTCCCACTGGCTGCCTGAATATGCTCCAGCACACCTGCATGGGATAAATCAGGTTATTAGAAAATGGCTAGATGGATGTAATAATTAGTAAGTTTGCCTTGTGGCTACACTTACAGTTTGTAGGAGTATCTTTTTGAATGATCATGTTCAAGTACATGCTTCTAAGTAATCATTTCATGTTTCTGAATGTGCACTTTTCTGTCTGAAGTCTTTAGTAGCCTAAACATATAAGCCAATATTAGTGCTGAGAAATTCATTTTACAAATACTTCTTTCATGAGATTGTTCACATAATTATATTGTGTTGTATTTTGATTGCCAGTTCATATACTTGTACTATTAGGACTAATAGAGAAGAAGGTGTGCACTTTATGCCTTTTATTGCAATTTGCAATCATTCGCAAATGCCTTTTTATTTTTTTTTTTTAATTTACATTTCCTAAAAAAAGATTTCTGAGAAATTTCGGATTTGAATAATATAAATGAGACATAACAATGTAAACAGTTTTTATGTGTTGTTTTCTTTTCTTTTTTTAATGCATCATCATCAAAGTTTTGAAGCGGAAGGTCCAAGTTTAAGTATATAAGCTGAGTGTGATCAGTTTAGAAGAAACAAACAGCACATGGTGTATGTATTTCCCATTTATAAGCAAACAAAGTATAACTTGACATAGGAGCCTAGGTTTTGTAGAAAAGATACCACATAGTTTTAATTACAATTCAGACATATAACAGGTAGGCTGACAGATAAAGACAGAAATATAAATATTTAACTCTGTAAGTAAGAAGATGGTGAAAGGGATTTTTTTCCCTTTTAAAACATCACAGTAATTATTTTTTATTGCATTGCAATAAAATAGTAAGACATAACAGCTGAATAATTAAATGACAGAAATAAGCTCAGGGAAGTCTTGTTGCTTTTATGGTTTATTTCACTTTTCTCATTTTGTAGTACTTTGTTCACAATATAAACATTGAACCAATACTAAGCACTATGAGTTGATCTACTTTAAGCAAAATAAAATTAATCCTTTTGTTTTGTTTTCATTAGCTGCATATAAACCGTTGTGATTATTTCACATAAAACATATACTACTTACATAACTTGCAACCAAAACCAGATTATCAAACTAGTTGTATAAAACTGTGATACTGTTATTAATCATATATATGTAAGACTTTGTATAGTACAGCAGGGGGGGAGAGAGAGATTAAGCTGGTACTAAACAGGCACAGTTAATAGCTCATTGTGGCTTATAAGGAAGTGTTCTTTAATTGCATGGTAGCTTCTTCAATATCAACTGTTGAGAGAGAGAAAAATGCTCAGAAAATATTCCATTAGTAAAGCAGAAAAGGTACTGGAGTAATATGATAAAAGAATTTCAAATAAATTGTTGAAATCACATAAAATAAATTAACCACGCTCAGGGCACTTTGCCTTGTTAAGTATAGCTTTTAATGGAATTTCAAAAAAGGAAGCTAATAACAGTGCAGGCGATTTCATTTATTATAAAATTTTCTATTGCCAGCGAATGGAAAGATAGAAATAAAATAACCGTCAAAAAGCTGGTTACTTTCTTCTAATTACTTCAGCTAATAACATTTCAGAACATTTTGCCAAATCTTTAAGAAAGCATAAAGAGCTGCAGAAGGAGTATTGCTTGCTCTTTTTTGCATTATAGTGTAGGAGTGCAATGTATTCTGTATTAGCACTAAGCTCCTTCTGGTTATCAGACAAAAAAAGGTATTCAGAAACAGATAAAACACTGCACAATCCAGTTTGTAGCAGGATAGAGCAGTGTGTCATAAGGGAGCAATTTAATGACTGTTGTAGTGCTATGGAGGTATGTATGCAATACAGTAATCTTCTTCGATAAAGCTGTGTGCAGATACAGTACTTTAAGAGCATGGCATGACACTTTCCTTAGGAACAGAGACAGAATCATAGTTAATCAAAGAAAGAAAAAACTTTACTGTACTATTATGAAGCAGGGCAGTAAGGAATGAACATATTATTTTTATTATGAATACCTATTGTTTTCATTGTCAGCAACAGGTCTGTTCTCACCACAGCACTGTGAGTGAGTGTCTGTGAGTGTGTGTGTGTGTGTGTGTGTGTGTGTGTGTGTGTGTGTGTGTGTGTGTGTGTGTGTGTGTGTGTGTGTGTGTGTGTGTGTGTGTGTGTGTGTGTGTGTGTGTGTGTGAGTGCATGTGTTTTGTGTTTGTGTGTGTGTGTGTGTGTGTGTGTGTGTGTGTGTGTGTGTGTGTGTGTGTGTGTGTGTGTGTGTCAGAGTGTTTCTGCATGTGCATGCATGCATTTGTTGTGTAGGTGCATGTGGAATGATGCTGTATGGCCTATTAGAGGGATCACTTAATGCAATTGCAAAAAAAAAAAAGTCATTAGTGGCTCACTTCTTAATACCTTGCTAACTATAAAGAATTACTAGGCCGTAACAGTATTGTGCTAGTACCACTATGAGGCAAATGTTTTTGAATACCTTCTAAAAAGAAAATGATACAAATGGCAAAATAGTAGTAGTAATAGTAGTAGTAATGATAGTAGTAATGATAGTAGTAGTTATTTTTGGAGCTCATAATTAACTTTGAAAATATAAGGGGTTAGTTAGTGATGTTAAGCACTTCTATAAATCTGTTTTTTTTTCACTTAGTTTCATTGATGGCAAGATCTACATTCAGGTATCAGCCCATAGATTCATAAAGATTCCCATTGAATGTCGTAAAGACCACAGTAAAAAGCACCTGTTTCTGTAACGCAGTGGTTTACGATTCAGAGACATATTTGCCAAAATGAGGAAAGAGTGCTTCCACTATTAGTGGTTGAAGTACAACTTAACAAGAATTGGAATCCCTAAACTCTACCCCAACCCCCCAAAAACGGCTAACAAAAAAAAATGAGTTTTAAGTATTTTCTCACTCCTCTGATGTAAAGGAAAAGCCTACCATACCCTCCCCACACACACATATATGTATGTATATACATGCCAAGTCCACAGTTGTACCAAATTTAAGAAGGGGAAATTACCCCCCTAAAGGGCATCACTCCTGGCACAACTCGCCAATGTTGATTTTCTGTGAAGAAGATTTGATTCTCAGTGTCTCGAACTTCGGGCAAATGACACTTGAGAAACTAACCTTCATCCACCAGTAGGATAATGGAAAGACCTCATTATAGGCTAATTTGCATGTCTCTGAATCGCATTTAACTACCATGGAGTGCAGCTTAGCACTTCCTGTGGTAGTTAACAGTATTAGGAGCTGCATTTTGTAAGCAGATGCACCATCATTCACAATATAGTAAGGCAGGGAAACTAGAATGCAGACAAAGTATACTGATGACAATTTGTACACAAATAAAATGCAGCTCTCCAAAAATAAAGAATAGAGAAAGGTAACTACATTTAAAGTGATTCCAGGTAGGACATGTGTGCTGAGGACAGTGCACACACAAATCATACATCCAAATTCAGAAGTAAAGCACAGGGTGGAGAAAATGACAAGAGCAACTACAATAAAAGTTATACCAGCAAGGAAAGTGTGCTAAGGACATTGTGCACACAAATCAGAATTCCAAATATAGTTGTATGGCACGGGGCAGGGTAATTGCTGAAATTGTACTGAGATAACTTCTGTAAATGTACATATGTCTCAATAACAGCTTTGTAAAATAAAATTATGCCAGAAAAAGAAGAATGGCTCATAAGCCACAGTTCTCTCTTTGAAGAATGAAAACTATGCCGTCAACGTTACCACTGAGCTGTGTATGAACGGGTCTATATTAGAACATCGGGTACTTGGTACTTACGTATTATCACAACCACATTTTAGCGGTCGCAAAATTGACATACCTCAACTGTTACGAGTGCAGAAAACACTGAAAGGTGCTAAACAAAGTCCTTATTGCTGAGGAAAAAGTTTGCATTACTTTCAGGAAGAGAGAAATTGTAAGAAATCCTCTTCCTGATTTGCGTGCATTACAGACACATGCTTTCATTGTCATGGCTGCTATCATGCTGACAAATGGAAAGTGTAAGTAGTGGTTTGAGGCTCCAATTTCTACAAATATAACAGCAGCTTTGAAATTGCATCCCAATCTCGTGTGGGTTATGGTTCACAGACGTGGGTTACAGTTGACAGACGTGATGTATTATTAAGAACATGCACAGCAGAAGAGATGAATGGGCTTAGGATGAGCTACAGTTGTTTCCTGCATTTATGTTTTTTTTTTATTTTTTAACATGTCTGTGTCCCCAGTCCCTTGCATGCACCTAGGCACATGTTAACCTCTGCAGTGTCCCATTTCTGCCTCATATTTTTAAAGTAGCCCTCGCAAACTCATCGGTATCCGACTCACCCTACACTCTTACTGTCAGTAAATAACAGCGTGCGTTTCTTTTCAGAACTCATCGACCTGAAACATAGAACAGGCTTCCACAAGGAAAGTGTTTGTTGTTTTTACTTTCCAAATACATGCTCCTTCTCCAGCTGTGTATGATTTCTGATATGTTGCATTAAGTTCCTGCCATCTGAGTAGTGCTCATCGTTGCTTGATTGAGGCAGTGAATGTGACAGGGAACACACGGCAAGAATGATGGCAGCTTTGGCAGCTGCTTGCAAGAATGGGCAAGGGCATCAGTGCTACATCGTAAAGGAATGCAGTGTGAAGCTGCTGACAGAAAGTAGCTGCCTCTGATTACAGCTTACTGTGTTCCTCAGACTTAAGCAGTGTAATCCAACAGTTGAAAAAACTTTGAACATCATTTATTAGTGTTACATGCACTGCTGTCACTTGCAGTATCCGCATTTCGCGGCCACTAAAATGTGGTTGCGAAAATACGTAAGTACCGAACATCGAAGTTTCAGAACTTTGAATGTTCTAATGTCGACCCCTATTCAGCGAAAGCTGAAAACATCGAACATACAGAACAGCAAATTTTTTCCTAGGGAAAAAATCCACTGTTCCAAAACACATACACACAACACAAACACACCAAGCAAACAGCAATCCACACACATACACCTAAAATCTTACACCTAACCATACACTAAACTATACATACACCACTAACTATCCACTTACTTTAACCCAAACACTAACCCTAAGGTCCGTCACTATCGCACACTCACCTCACCCGCGCCCTAATCCTAACTCATCTACCCTGCCCTAACCATCACGTCCACATATTCGCACACTTACCTGACCCGCGCCTTAACTCTAACTTATCTAACCCGCCCTATCCCTCACGTCCACACAATCGCACAAATACCTAACCCACGCCCTAACCTTAACTCACCTAACGTCCTAACCCTCACGTCCACACAATCTCACACATACCTAACCCGCACCCTAACCCTAGCTAGCCTAACCCATGCTCAATCGCACACTTACCTGAATCCGACCCGTAACTTTCCACCACAGCACTGAAAATACTGAATCAACAGAAACTGACAACCAAATTCTTTCCCTTGGAAAAAAATTTGGTTTTCTGTAGCTTTGATATTTTCAGCTTTCACTGAATAGGGGTCAGTATTAGAACATTCGAAGTTTTGAAACTTTGATGTTCTAATATAGACCCGTATGAACTGTGTATGCAACAGAAATAGCCATAACACATTTATCAAGAGGAACACCTTTGAAGGGAATTCTGCACTTCTATAGTCTAATGGTTATTGATCCCCTAGGTAGGGGTGTGTGGCCTTATAAATCTTGTGAGAGCAGACTGTGCCATATGTAACGCACTTACAAAAGGCACTCCAGCCTGACACAGTTATCAGCTAGACAGATAATAACATATGCAAACACCACACTGTGATGCAATTTATTCCACAAAGGCATGTAGTATTTGCATCTGTGACAGAAGATAGCAATGCATATTGTCACAACAAGTGAAATTAATGTGTGAATTAAGAAAGGATCCCTGATAATGAATGTCACATCAGCATGTCAGACAGATGGCAATAAATTGACTATGTTCGTTTCCTCACAACTAAGGTCAGTCAAATATCTTGTGTCCTTGGTTAAGCAATATTTCTCTGTATTTTTGTCCACATACCAAAAAAGAAATGAAGCACACTCTATGAGTACAACACGGTACTCATTGTAAGTGCCACAGGAGCTCTCTCCCATGAAATCAAAATATATGTCAATATGTGTTCATGAAACATTTCATTGGGTAATACTGATGTGATGTAATGGCTGTTGTGTAAAGTTAGTACATTCACAATAAATGTTTCCCTATGCTGGAATTGAACATCAAGCTGTGCAACTCCTCCAACAAACAGTATGGCTATGATGCAAATGTGTCACAGTGGAACTGCCGACACAGGTGTTGATCTCCACTTATGTGACATCATTACATCAGATGTACATTATTTGCTCATAATTTCATCAGATCAAATGTATGGGAGATTTCTGTGCCACTCTATATGGACACATTAAAACTGAAGGTGATGTAATTCCTGCAGAATAGTTAAAATATGCAAATTATTACAGTCACACAATGCTGGTTTTGAAAACCTGAAAAAGTCTTGAGAAAAAACATAATACAAGTGCTTCTACAATTGTAATATGTTTTGGCATTTAAAAGCATTGTATCATGTTAATGAATCAAAGAATATGTGTCCCTGTAATTACGTTGTAATAATCTTGCTGTATTTCAGACATTGCCTGGTGCTACGCATATCCAAACAAACCCATGGCATAATGCTTTTTCCCTGTGACAGTAGAATAACAATTATGCACAATTTGGATATAATCCTCTATCAGAAGATATGGCTTAGTAAGCAACAATACACATTATGTTATCTCATGTCCTCAGCCCTGAAGAAGTGGCTTGCTACAACTGTTATGGAAGGAAAATCTAAGCAAATGACAGCATCAGTCTTCAGTACAGTGTTACATAATGAAAATTAGAATATACTCTTGTAAGAGGAAATAGCAGTGACACCTTGACATTGCACATGTGGGTGAGAACACTGTTAACAGCATGTGCACTGAGTGTAAGCCACAATGTTAGGAGATTTGAAATATATACCTAACCAGTACAAGCTACAGCAGGATGGTTGAACACAAGTGCCACTTGAGATTTCTTTTACCACTGTGACACTGCACATTTCAATGGATGACATCACCCTTGTGTATTACATGGTCACACAGCACAAGCACATTGTGTAGACATATAGCACATATGCTTTTGAAGCCTGTTCTGGAGAATAAGAAACACACACTCAGAGAACAGAGCCAGTTACATATTCAAACTCCCTACTGGAGAGTAAGAAACACACACTCAGAGAACAGAGCCAGTTACGTATTCAAATCCCCTACCTATATAGTCACACAATCTAGATTTAAGTGCATTATATGTGTGCACTCACACACACATACACACACACACACACACACACACACACACACACACACACACACACACACACACACACACACACACACTCCTACAAGTTTCCCATTGATGTATTTGTGCCACCTACTAATACAGGTACTTAATACACATGAAAGTATATTATATACATGTGCCACAGGAGAACTCAAACTTCATATGAGCCAGACTGCATCTCTGATGGGATGACATCAGCTGTGTCTTCCAATGGAGGTGTGTGTGCTAAAATGACTTCAAGCTAGGTTTCTTAATGTTGACACTGCAAATGCAAGTAAGACAAGCCTGCATCCATACACACACACACACACACACACACACACACACACACACACACACACACACACACACACACACATTAATACTCATGATGTTCTTTCTGTTGCATGTAAACTCCCTACTTATCTACTCAGGCAGTCTACATACAAGTGTACTATACACACGTGCTACAGGAGAGGTCTCACTTTAAGCTTATGAGAGTGCATCTTTGAAAGGATCATCTCATCATTGTGTCACAGACAGGATGTGTTTGTGAACTTAGGAAAAAGGGGATGTCGGATTCATCTGGCTAAGTAAATGTTCTCCTGAGTAAGAGTCAAATGAGAACAGCTGTTGATTTAATTTGTCATCGATGCTATGCCCCCACCATCACACGGACACACACAATTTGACAGTTGTGAGATTAGAATACCCTATTCATCTAGTTACAAAAACTAGTGGACACAATACATAACACAAGTGCCACAACAGAAGTCTGACTTCTATGGTGTTAATGTGAACTTTATAGAGGATGCCATCACTGGTGCTGTGCAGAGAAGATGAGAACTTACCTTCCAGTTTAAAATTGCCTCCTAGCTGCTAGTTGAGGGAGGTCAACAGTACATAAGCTCATGCCTAAATAACTCTGTACAACCACTTATACCTACACACACTCACACACACATTGGCATTGGTCAGATTAGAACACCATATCCATCTAGTTACACAAGCTAGAGAACATAATACTTAAGGCATGCACATTTGCAGAAGTCTGACTTCTACAGTGTGAGAGTACAGTGTATGTAGGATTAGGGTCTATTGTGCCATCAGATGAGATTTTTTTGCAGCTGACATTTGTGAAAAAAGACGTTTGTTAATATGAAGGATTCAGTGCACTCTGATGAGCAATACTAAATAAATACTGCTGACATCTTTCAGCTATGCTGTCATTAATGTATATTATAGGTTCATAGGTTCATAGGTAGGTACTAGGCTATTGGCCTTAGGGCCTATACAGGCCTAGCCAAAAAGGTACCCTGGCTTTCGCCACCCAAGAAAATTATTTTCCTGTTCCCCTGTAAAGCAGAACTACAGAAGTGATCCCCGGGTGAAGTTCCTATTACCCATCCAATCATTAAGATTTTTCTTGAAGAGTGCTAATAAGGAGCTCTGTTTGACATAGTCTCTGGGACAGGAATCTATCCCTCCAGCATGTTCTGTTTATTGTGGTGACAAGGTTTAGGTCCCTAGAGCATGTAGCTCAGAGGGAATGGGATTTCTTTAAGTGGAGCATATCTAACAGCTCTGGGTTTGACATAGCTTTGTATGTTAGGCAGAGACCTCCTCTGAGTAGGCGATATGTGACGGAGCAAAGCTGGAGTTTTTTGAGACGGTCTGCGTAAGGCATCTGTTTGAGGTCAGTAATCCTCTTTGTGAGGCATTTTTGTGGCTTTTCCAGTTGCTGTAGATGTCTTGTGAGGTACATACCAAAAGGGGCATTGTACTCTATAATGGGTCTAATGAGTGATGAGTAGAGGGGAACAATAATCTCTTTTTTTCTGGATGAGAAACCTTTTGTGATGAGGTGTGCCACTTAGAAGGATTTCCTGACCACTGTGGCAATATAATTATCAAAAGAGAGACTACTGTCCACCTGTGTCCCAAGGATTCTTATCACATTTTTGGTGTTAAGTAGACTACCGCTTATGTGGTAGTTCATGGGAACAGAGTTTTTACCAAAGGGGATGACAATGCACTTTTTTGGCATTGAGCTTGAGACCATGTCTTTGACACCAGGCATCTGTCTCAGTGAGGCCCTTTTGTAGGATGTCCACATTGTTAGGAGTTTTGATTATGGCTCCTAGTTTGCAGTCATCTGTGAATTTAGTTAGCCAAAGACATTCTGTGTTAGCCTGTACTTCAGAGAAGTAGATACCAAACAGGAGAGGACCCAGGACTGAACCCTGTGGCACTCCACTTGTCACTGGTCTGAAGTCTGATTTGGAGTCTGCTACTTTCACAGTGTGGGGTCTGTCAGTAAGCCAGTTGGCAACCCATCTTGTGACATAGGGATTTATACCTAGTTTACTGAGTTTATCTATAATTCCAGAGTGGGGGATGGTGTTGAACGCCTTGGCGAGATCTAGATAGGCTGTGTGAATCACCTTACCCTCATCTATGGCTTTAGTGACTACTTCAAAGAAGTCTATCAGGTTTAGGAGACCTGATCTGCCTTTTACAAACCCAAACTGTGTGGGGTCCAGAGTTTGGAGATCTCCAATGTCTTTGTTTTTGAGTTCCATGATGATATGTTCCATGGCCTTGCAGACCAGGCTCGTCAGGCTAATGGGGCATTAGTTCCTGGGGTCTGTTGTGGTCCCCCCTTTGTGGAGTGGGATAACTGTCATGGGTCACCATTCAATGAGCACAAAGCCTGAGATGAGGCTTTGATTGAATATGGTACATAGGTGGGGTGCCAGTTCTTTCTGTAGTTCATGTAGAAGGCAGCCTGGGATGTTGTCAGGTCCCATAGATGCTGTGTTCATGGCTTTGGAGAGTGAGGTTTTTACTTGAGCAACCATGATTACAGGAACTTTGCATTCTTCCGGTATAAAAATGGGCCCTTTAGGGGGTGAGAGAGGGGCAAAGTTAGCACTGAACCTATCTGTCAGGATGTTGGCAATATCAGTTGGTTCTGTATATTTAGTGTCATGGTGCTGTAACTCAGAGCGGATCTGAGTGTTGCCATTGAGATTCTTGACATAGCTATAGAATGCTTTGTGGTTGTCTTTAGAATCAGTGGCAATTTTATTTTCATAACTAGCTTTGGAGGATTTTATGAGGGGTCTCAGCTTCTTACTGAGTCTGACTAGGGAGTTCCTCCAGTCGTGGGATTTTACTCTTTTTTGCAACAGTTTATTTTTTCTGTTGTAGAGTTTGTTTATGGCAGAAGATCACCAGATTGGCTTCCATTTTTGGAGGATAGTATCTTGGTTCTGTTAGGGATAGCATGATCCAGGCACTCGTGTAAGTGCTTATAAAGTGCATTTGTGTAGGATTCAGCAGTCATACCTCTATTGTCCATCTGCATGGGTGTCGTGAAGTTTGCCACTTCTGTCTTAAGAAGTGTGAAGTTGGCATTGGAGAAATTTTTACGGTTGTTTTCCTAATGGTGGATGGGAGCGGGATGTGGATATCTAGTGTGATTAGCTTGTGTTCGGATCTGAACAACGAGGAGCTGACCTCTGGTGTGGCACACCGGTCACCCATTTTGGTGATGACCAGGTCTAGGATATTGCTGCCCCTGGTGGGGGTGTGGATAAGTTGATCCAAGGCATTGGAATTGATGATTTCCAGAAAACGTTGAGCAAAAGCGTTGGTACATGAGTAGTTTTCCCAGTTAATGGTAGGGTAGTTGAAATCACCCATTATTAGAGTGTTGGGTTGTACCTTAATATTTTCCAGTGTATCAAGAAAAGAGGAGTGAGAATCCTGGGGCATGGTGGGGGGGTCTGTAGCAAGCTACAATCTGGATTGCTGTTTTGCCCAGAGTTAGTTGAACTTGGATAATCTCGGATGCATTATGCTGAGCAACTAGCTTGGAGGTGTGGATATCCTTAAAGAATATGGACATGCCTCCACCTTTAGTGTTTCAGTCTGGGTTTGGTGGCCGAAAGATGTGGTATGAATTATAGCCTGGTAATGCAGGGGTGCTCTCTGGAGATTTGAACCAGGTCTCTGTTACTGCACAGATGTCAATGTTCTCCATTTTAAGGAGTGCCTCGAGTGAGTGCATTTTGAGGTTTAGACTTCTAGCATTGAGTAGCATTACCCTCAGATTTTGCTTGCTTGTACCTGTTGCGGTGGTGAATTTGTCATTTGAACCTTGCCTAAAAAGGCACTATAGGGGTGGCAAGAGCCTTTTCCAGTATCCGGAATCCCAAGGGCGACAGGTGCAGGCCATCTGTGGCAAAGCAGCATAGTCTGTCAATCATGTCATCCCAGGCAAACAGATATTGGATTCCCTTAGAATGACACCAGAAGCTTAGCCAGTTGTTAAAGTCAATCATTTTGTCTTTGTACACAGCTTAGACTGACACACACCTGTTTTACCATGATGTGTTAATGACATGTGCACACACTTGTGAAACACATGATGGACAATGATGCATTCACAGCTCATCAGGTTATATGTAAATATTAATGAATACTGCTATTAGCAATGGTATCTGCTCAGGCATAGGCAATGTGCAGTGAAAAGACAATAGAATCTAACATTTACCAATACAGTTGGACTAAGTAATGATGGAGTTTGTGTGCCTATGCTCCATGTATTTGTATATCATTTGCAAGTATACGTGTGGAAGTACAGATATAAATGCACAGAATAATGTGTTCATTCAAAGTTCACTGCAGGTCTCATGAGTACAGTCATTCATTTTCAGGTAATGAATTGTTGCCATTGAGTATGAATAGGCATATGTGCTCAACATCTCTTCCAAAAGGGCAATGTTGGGAAACTCATTGACTCAGATATTGGCAAAGTATTAGTGAATGCAGAATTATATTTTGAGGTGTTGAACATAGACAGGCAATCAGCAGTGGTCAATGGTGTGTGCTGCCAACCTGTGCACAAATAAGGAGCAGAGATAAACTGATCTGATTGTGATTAAATGTTAATGTATAATGTGTTGTGACTGCAGTTTTTGTCATGGTAATACTTGCTCAGTTCCATGGATATATAACAGTTTGTACTGTTGTAATGTTATGGCCAAAGGATTATAGAAGAATGAAGTATTGTGATGGGGTTCCCCTTTTGCGAGATGACTTTTGCTGGAAGAAAAAGTTAAAAGGTTAATTTGGCCTGCCTTCTGTTGTGCACACAGGCTTAAAGACGATGTGTGGCAATTACCACACTGGACAGTATTGAGTGGAGAAATGTTACCTGCTACCTAAACATCTCTGTGGCACAAGGTACAAGTGTAGTGAATTTTATGATAAAGCAGGATTTGAGTCCCATAGGGAGTTAACAGAATGGTTGTAAAACTGTGATTATTATAATTAATTTTCATCAGGACTGTGAAAGTATACAGGAATGAGTACCTTAAATATGTTTATTGCCTAAACTGTGTCAGTATTGACTACATAAATAAAATTACGCCCGTTCTATTTATTAGCTATGCTTGAAGGAAAACCACAAATGTATTTTGTGTACGACTTTATTAAACAAGACAAAGATAGTATGTATTTTAAAATAATTGTCATAACTGAGCACCACATATCCTAACTATATGTGTAGGTCAGGATGGGTGGTTAAGTGGGGTCATTATGCTTCCTCACAGTAAGGACAGAAGCCAAATCATATAAGATGAGCATTTCATCCATCAGACTGAGAAATACACTATAGTAATATGTGATGAGACAGAAGGCATAAGAGACAGAGAGATGGAGAGACACAGTAGAGTTAGTGTTATTGCACATTACCAAACATCTTTATGATGTTTTTGCATTAGGTGTGTCCTCATTCAGAATGTGTGCTGTTCTCTAACATGAAGTGATTGATATATGAATAGAGAAAGTGGAGGAGTGACATTAACCAATATATTCATATACATGTTGTTGAAGAAGGTGTAGAAACTGCAAAATGATGGTGACATGAGGATGGTATTTGGTTGCTAACAGATGAAGCAGACACACAAAAATATTAATTATTTGAAAAATTACATTACTGTATAACATATGGCAGGATTCAAACCTCTGGTATTCAAAATAAAAAATGCAAACAGGTTGATTATCTTAGCTCATCACAGAGGAGCATGTGCTGTGCTAACTTTCAATTATACATTGGAAGAGACACTTGCAACATGTTCAATAAAGCTATTTAATGCTTAATGGCAGCAGTATGCATTCCACGTATATCAATTGTAGCCTCAGTTATACTTTATATGATATCCAGCAGCCTGATACAAACGGAAAAGTAACTCTATCACAGTTTATTACATTAAGTCAGTTTTGCTACAGAGTCATGGGCATATTATTATTTGTGCAACGCTGACCATCCCAATCCTGGCTAAGTAAAATAATCACAACATGTTGCTATAACACTTGGATTACCATTTAGCATCACATAGTAGACTTCCTCATTGCTACACCTTGCGCAAATGCTGATGTATGTAATTAAACATAACATAGAACTGTAACATCTCATTAAGAAATAATGTGGCATACATCTGGAATTAAACCATTGATGCTGTGGCCAAAAAGCTATCTTCAGACAAGTGACATATATTAACACTCCGCCAATAAACTTTCACTTTAAAACATCCAGCAGTGTAATAACTGTTAGATTAAATGCTGCAAAGTAGGGCCTTTATTCTGCCTTTACTCTGCACTCCTATAGCACAGCATGGTTAAGAACCTTTGCACAAAATAACTGGATTACTTTGAGTGACGGCAAAAACAAATCTACATAGCTTTTGCCATAGGACCTGAACAGCCATTCACCATTGCTCAGTATTGGTGCTCAATGCCAAACACATGTTAATGCTGAGGACAAGAAGTGAAGGCTTTCTGATGGGCCATGTCTGGCCATGTGTGTTGTGTATGATTCTACGTTTTGACCAGGTTGAATGTGTGAATATGGGGTTGATATGAAAGTGATAAAAATAGGGAACAGGCAGAGGAGAGAACACAAAGGAAAGAATACAGAAATTAGCAGGAGGGTAGTGGGAGAGAAACCAGAGAGAAACCATAGCCATATACTTCTTAATAACTGGAATGTAAAACAATAGAAAAATATGCTGAATTTGGAATGTCACCACACTAGGGATAGGTGAAGCAACAAAGTAATCTTGTTGAGCCAATTGGATCAATTCAAGTGTTGAATTGGAGAGCTATGTATGAGGTGTTTTTTTTTTTTTTTTTTCCAAAGAGAGAGGAATATTGTAGGAGGGGCTTAGGAATCTGAGGGTCAGGTAGGTAGGGTAGGTGAGGAAGCAGGTACAGATATACAGAACATACAAGATAGATAGCGATGATGAGGGACATAAAAGTTTGGGGGACACCATGATTGGAATAGGTAGGGGACATTGAAGTTGCACCCATGTTGAGCATGAAAACAGTGATAATCTAGTCCTCACCCTCATAACTGTCACCATTGTTACCTGCTTCAGTTCCCTTTATCAATACTTGACATGGAATCAACTTTGCAATATGCAGAAGCACCTTCTCCACATGTTAGATTAAGGTGCTGAGGCTCCTTTCCATAATATCCTGTAAGAGCCCTGTCAGATCTTGCTGGGTGACAAAATCACCACCTCCTTTGCAACTATTTCTGGAGAGTACCACTTCACCAGCAGTTGGGATAGACCTACTTGATGCAGATGGAATAGGTATGGCAGGGGCTGTCGAGGCAGCTATGAGAGGTTGTGACCCCATGGTGCTGGTGTCTGTGGTGCGACCTTTGGAGAGTTGTCAGGCTGATCTGCAGTGGTCAGTGTACCTTCCAGTTCTGAAATATATTTTTTAAGCAGAAGTGTATGACAACAGAATGATATTAAGCCATTGAACCACCCCTGTCCAAAAAAAAAAACAAAAAAAAAAATAGTGGTAAGGGGTGTGGTGAGATAAAAAAATAAATAATTAGATCCATGACATGTCAGATAACTTTATTATTACAATAAATACACATTTATGATTATCTAGTTTATACACCTTTGCCACATCCAGATATGATAGGAAGGTATTACTGTGTTATACTATTAATAAAATAAACTGTTATGATACGAGAGATGCAAGTATTTATTTGACTATGGCCATATTGCATAGATGCCTTCCAAGATAATACCGTAAGTTATGCAAATGGAATTAATGCTAATTATTTTTGCATATAACATTGTAAAAATAGTACTTGTTGAAAGAGAATCTACATTCTACTTGTGGATATTGAACCCACATACTATAATTCCAATGTAATACTTTCCTAAGTCAGTCACAAATAACTATATAAGAAACTATGCATTCTTGCTGTTACAGTTAAGATATGCATGCTGAAGTTGCTACAGATCTATGGGATTACAACTGTTATTAGTCTTACAATCAGTCATGATACACATGTATCCCATGTCTCTCTGAGGTAATTTAAGCTTTCTTGATGTGTCTCCTTGTTTTCTGCAATGTCTTCCATAGCTGTACAATACCAAAAAAGAGACATGAAAGCATAATGCATACCAGTCTTGGCTGCTTTTCCATTCCATGTCATTGGATGTTGATGGATCAGTATATTTACATAAGTCAGGGTTTGTCAGCAGTTCTAAACTCATCTTCCCATTGGCTAAAGAGGTCCTACTTACACCATTTCAGGTCACTGTAGTAGTGATGGCATTGCTGCCCAGTGCATGGGATGCCATTTACAGTGGAGATAGCTATGGCAATGTGGTTCTAAGTGTCAGCCTTATACTGAGATCCAGCATAGCCCTGTAACAGCCTATGGCTGTAGTTCTTCATGAAGAATGTCACAAGTGTCCTGGATTCCTAAATATCCCACCTCTGTGCTCTAAATTTATCACTATCATGTCCCTTACCAGTCAATTATGCAGAGGTCAAGCAGCAACTGTAAGTCCAATCTGTCACCAAATTTAGCTCACACATTTAACAGTCAATATGTAAAAATGCATAAGCATGTCAACTGCTTTTGCACAATGGAAAGCAGAAAGATAGACTGGCAGACAAAGAGGCAGGGATGTCATCTAAAGAAATGAAGGTATGAAACATGGCAGTGAGGTTTGGCATGTGTGATGCTCAACCTATGAAAAATTATTCCAAGGATCAACAATGAAAGGATTAATAGCTTGGCTTGTAAGTCTTTATCTTTGGAAGGTTAAATTGAATGAGTCAGTACATATTTTTGGACTTACAAACTGTAAATTGGGATTCAAATGTATAGAATAAGGAATGTATAAATTTGAATCAAGGTTATTCTTTCTCGGTGCCATGTGAGAGCTCCCTTTCATAGATGTTTATTATAGATAAACTGTTTTCAGTATGTATCAAGATATACTTCAGGTAGGCCTGCATGTGTGTGACTGCATTCCCATGTAAAAGTCAGTATTTCTTTGCATCTTAAATAAAGCATCCTCATTGTCATGTTTAAACGATTTCACTTAGAATAAGCTGTGGTTTATAGATACATCATTAGTAGCATATACTAGGTAGAAAATTGTTGGGATGCTAGCATTAGTGAGACATTTCTTGCAATCAACTTAGTTATTATTCATTTTTATTTGGCATAATCCTCCTAATCAAAATGTTGTGAGAAATGGCATTTTCTCACACTTTGTAAAAGTACCTGTTAGCCAGATTTGAAACATAGATTACCTGTATTTTCTATATGTCACTGCACTTACACCTAGTGCCACACAGACATTTACGTAGCTGGCAAAAAATTGTCCACTCAGTCCTCCCCAGAATGCTGATGGCCACCATCAGTTCTACACCAGTTTGCTCTACTGATGGAACCCAAAATAAAATTTGCCACTTTTCCTTAAGCTAATTAGCTTTTTTTTGTGCACAAATCTGCAGGGAACAACTGAAAATGACAGAAAATGTATAAAATAACATATGAAGTTATAGTTCTTAAAAATTAAGGATGACAAATACTTGCAGTATTGCCTTGACACATAAACTGTGTTATACCTCATGACTGGTTAAGGTAATTGAAAGCCTCTTCTTAAATATCTGCAATAACATTTTATAAAATACTTGTGACATTGAGTATTGCAACTGATATCATTGGCAAGAATTACAGATAATTTTTCCACAAAATAGCAGGTGACAAGGAGTATAGATGGCATATTCAGCATTTGTCATCCACACAGTTAGGGTGCCTAAGTCATATTGCAAGCTATGTGTCAATGCTTCTATTTGTCACAATTGTCAAAAGTAACCATAGTGGGGATTACAACACAGACCAACTATGAGAATTCTATGAAATTAGAGCATTTGAGCTCTGGCTACAGAGACAGGTAGGTAAAAGGTGCACTTCATTCACACAGTACAATCTGGAGTGCTTAAAGCTGCACAATGCTGCCAGAGCTGTTTGCGTTACTAAAGGCTACTGAAATTATATTTCTCATTTTCCCTTCAGCATTAAATTGTGTTAGTGCATTGTGGAGTAACAAGCAAGTGGGAAAGGAAAAAATATTCTAAAATAAAACAAAAGACAAACATGACGTATAGTTGCATTTATCAACAGTAACACCATAACCTGAAAATGTGCATCATTTTCACATCTGCTTCACACATTACAAGGAGCATGTAGCATGCACATCTTCAGCATGTCATATAGTACCAATGCCTCAGATAGGGGACATACATACAATGATTGGAGGACAGGTATATCAAAGTACAGAGAGTTAGGACTTGAACTGTACCACTGACAATTACTTCTTACTATCATGATAAATTATTATGAGAGTTTATACAGAATATTTGACAGACCTGACCACATTGCTTATGTAATTATTTTGCTGCTATAATACTTTAAAACTTGTCATATGATACAATATCACTAGCTACTCATTATTAATAATGACAACAGGTAAATAAAACTACAATACCTCTGTAACTCCAAGTCACACCTGCTGCAGGTAAGATATGGAACCTTTATTGCATACTTTAGCATATGCATTTCGTATATGACATATTATTATTCTATAATTATTCTATATCCAGTTTAAATGAAAATATCTGCAAGGTGTTTTCAAACCTGTATCATATTTCCATTTTTTTTAAAACTCATTGCTTTTGCACCTTGTGCTACAGTGATACTTAGGTGAGATGTAGAATTTATTCACCTACTGCTCTTCAGAGTGCTTATCAAAGCACACCTCTGCCACTCTACAATGTGCTAATGATGGCATTCCAAATTAAATTTCTCAGTTTCTACTTTCAGCAGTGGACTTTTTCACTGCCACGTAATGCTGACAGTCCAAAGTGCACTTTGCCAAAACATGTGGAAGGATGAACACAATAAAACAAAAACATAAACATTTACATACTAACTGCCAGCCTGCAAAAATAATGAAAATTCAGGATTGGGAAATGTCATTACTTTGTCTGTCTTACAGCCGGATGAAGTACTATAGAAACATGCATTAATTCCCATAAACAGCACACTATATGGATTTGAACCATGTATTCAGTACAATAACAACAAACACTCAATTGTGTCTCTTATTCAGCTTTGCCACCAACACAAGCTTGAGCACAAATCAGAAAATATGCATTCCATAAAGATCTGACTTAGCAAACCATCACATTACAAGTATACCAGAAGAAGCATAAGAAAACATTCCTTTCTCTTTAGCTTGAACATGTCTAGATGAATGTGATATTGACAACATATTTAGGCTAATAGTAGCCTACATTAAATTAATGTAAGGTTGGCCACACTGCAGCTATTTCTTCTCTTTATTTTCTGAGCATCTTCCCCTTCTCTCAGCTTAACTAAGAGAAATGCAATGTTGTGCATTTCTTTGCATCTTTGTTTTAAAGTGAAATATAGTTGATTAGCATCACAGAACAATTTTAGTCAGGGGATGGAGAGTATACTATTTTTAAAATAATGTCACTATTATTAAGGTAGTTCTTAGCTCTGTCTCCGTGACACAAAGAATTTCTTTAGTATTGTTTGTTGCTGTACTCAGAGCAATCATTAATACTTGCAAGCCATTAACATCTAACACTTGTCATTGACCTTTCCTGCAGTCCTAAGGTCCTAAGCAAGCAATTATGTAGCTCCTTACACAGAGTTCACCTCTCCTACACTGAGTAGGAATTTTGGCATTCAAAAATGCTAATGATTTAACACATCAGATGCATCTTTGCATTGCTCAGAGGGCTGAATCTTCACTATATAAAGGTAATCATAACTAGGGAACCTGAAGTAGGTAAGACTGTTTTGATACAGACAAGCCATTACTGGTATTTATTGGAGAAGAATTTTCTACCAATTATATCATATTTTGTTAAGGTATGTTTGTCCTCTTCATACACTGGTTTGCATTTTCATATTTGGAATGCATTTCTATATGGAATAGAAGTAATATTTTATCTGTATGCATTTTTTCATTCACTGTTGGCCTAGTCCAGGTAAGGTAGTTGTTGTTCTGCTTTCAAAGATTTTTAATGAATGGTATAGTTACATCAGAGTATTGTGTTAACATTTGGAATTTCACCAGTTAGTGCAGACAAGTGTATCATATTTATTATCAACTACAAGTGTTTGCACATATGTAGCTATCAGAGGTGTTAGTCTTCTCAGATGTCCTGGGTCAAGCTTCAAAGTAGTGGAGAGACCAATGGAAATTGATTGATTTTAAGGTTAGAGTTATACGACTTGTAGGGCTATGTGTTACTGTAGCATCAGATGGTGGCAGGACTAGTTAATTGTTAGAGCACTCAACATTTACAATAAGCAGCAGTGAGTAAATGTGTTGTAACCTGCTGCCATGCAAGCACTTGTTGTAGACCAATCTAACAGGTTTTAATGTCATTAATTCAACTGTCCACTAACTGCGTGGCAGTGTTTAGTGTTTTTCAGCATTCATCGCTGAAAGCATTTTATGTTGCTACACTTTTCCATGTAACTGATAGCACATGGAGCAGATAACCCTCCCTGAATTACAAAGAATTAAGATCCAGTCTCTTCAATCATAATTTTTATTATCTTTTCTCAGTAGACATATCAAGATTTTCCTCTCTAGGTGAATTTCTTGGCAACCATGTTTCAAGCAGTTAAGAAGTTAGTTATGATCAGTCACCCAATCATAATCCGCTGTGCTCAATTAGTCTGCCAGCTTGCAAACACTTACCTGGAAATTCAATAGACTCCATGTAGGCTTTGCTCAAAGACTACATGCAGTTACAAGTTAGCATAATGAGCAGCGGTGCTAATGGCATATTCATGCTGCTCTTCACGCTTACATGAACACAAGCAAGGTTTTGTGGTCAGCAACAAACCATACCGAGTAGCAAGAGCACAGAAAGAAGAAGCATTCAAGTTTGCCTGTGGGCAAACCTACTTCATGAGATCTCGTGGGCAGCCACAATGACTTCCAGGGTTTAAAGCAATGCAATAACAAGAGTAATTAGACAGTAAAGAAAAGTGTGCTGAGTGCAATATAAACCAAAACAATTATTTGCAGAATGAAATAATGGAGGAAAAGGTAAATGGTAAAGGCACCTTCAAGGAAAGGTATTCTGAGCAGGGAAAGTGTGCTGATAAAAATGTGCACAGATATGAATGATAGGAATGAATAGAGAGGAAGAGGGCATAAAATATATGGAAATGTCACCAAGGTAGGATATGTCAATGTATCTATACTTCCAACACAAGTCAGTAGCATAACATTATGCACATATGTAGCCACTGTATACTATGATATGAACACATATGATAGTATATATATATATATATATATATATATATATATATATATATATATATATATATATATATATATAAATGGTCAACCAAGGTTACATGTCAGTAGAGGTAAATGGTCTCACTGGAGAGGACACTTATCAAAGACAGTATATACAATAGGGGATATGTGCATATTCTGAAGATCAACCAATCAGGGAAACATAGTGACAGATTCCTGAACAAATGTAGAAAGAAACAGGCACAGTCAGGGACACTTTTAAATATTATTACCATTAACTCACATCATTGACAGAATATATGATTGCAATTTATTATACAGGTTCTGCAGTAACAGATGTGTAAAACTGTAATGATTGTCAGTATTTTATAAGCAGAATTCACCACACCTTCCCCAAAAGTGACCACTTTTTGGAGGTGTTATGAGGGACAGTGTTAAACCTGGAGTTGAAATTAGGGACAATCCTGGTGATTTGAGAGGTTTCCATGACACATAAGCCACCCCCTCCCCAAGAAATATACCCATGCCATCAATTTTGTCTCTGATTTATATATTTACTGTGTGCAAGACAGACAGGTCTATCATGCATACTTCTAGTAGAACACCTTAAAGGGAAGTCTGCACTGTCAAATCCTAATTGGTAATATATCCCATAGAATAGCTGTATATGGACTATCAGATGCATGTGAAGTCATGTAATAGCAACGTATATTGCCTGAAACATCTGCAACTGATGTGTGAATTAAAACGTGATCTGTGATAATGAATGGTACAGCAGTATGTGCAACTGATAGCAATGCATCAACTATGTCCATATGTACAGAAATTACAGGAGTGCAAAGTCAAGTTTCAATGATCAAAGAAGCTGTCACTGTAATATTGTACTCATACCAAACAATACATGGAGCACACTCTATAAGTACATGTCTAACGTCAACAAGTGTGACTCACAATCAATATTTCCTTGACACTGCCAGTGAAAATTTTATACTGCCATGAAATACTAGCATACATCCATACTATGTGTTCATGCAAACTATCAAGTGGTAGTACTGATATGATGTAGTGGTATGTCCATGGCTCAGTACAGTCACGCTATAGTTGTACCTATACTACAATTGGACTTTAGGCTGCACATCACCTTCATATAAAACCATAAGTATGAATCACATGTGACACAGTGGAACTGTTAACTCAGTCATAATACTTTACCTGTTTCATGGTATTACATCAGTTATACATAATATGCCTATATGTTTATCACTGGAAATGTGTGGGTGAAGGCCCTGATCTGGTATATGGAACTATTACAAGTGAAGGGATCATGTTCATGTAGAACAGTTAATGACACAAACACTGACAGTTACACAGTGTTGATAGGGATCACATGTATAATCCTTGTGAAAAATAACACAATAGTGCATACAATGAATTTGCCAAGGTTGCAACTGAATCTCACAGTGTCATATGTTTGTGTATATAACAGCATTACAACATGTTGATGAACCCATGTAATCACTTTCATGTATTATTGATGTATGTCAGATAACATTTCCAGATGCTAGGTATACACATGCACACCTGTGCCATACTGCAGCTGTCACTGTAATGTTTGAATGAGAACTGTGTAGAATGTGGATATACTTTACTGTCAGAACACATGCCTTAATATGGCAACACTATACAGAGCATCATCCCATGTCCCCAGGCTTATGGAGGCATATTACTACAGCTGTTATGGGAGGAACATGTAACCAAATGACAGCAGCAGCCATCAATACAGTAGCTCAAATCCCAGATTGGAATGCACTGTTGTAGGACTACATTACATCCACAATTTAACATACCACATGAGTGACAACAACATCGACAAGGGCAATGTTCATAAGGTGATAGGAGATTACTAGACTAACAGCCATGAACCCATGCAAGTCTAGCCATTATTATCCCATTTAACCCAAATCACTATTTGTAGGTGAAGGAAGATAGGTGTATGTGTGCATGTGCTGGATTTTATTACAGAATGCCTCTGTCCATGTGGGACTGGACACCACCCCATGAGTGAATTAACAATCACACATCAGGTGGTCTGAAGGTGGCTTATAAAGAATCATGGAGGGGCTCTGCTTCATGACGTGTGTATGCATCTTTAAAATGATGACATCCTCAGTATTCCATATAATGGATGCTAGATGCACAGAGGGGAAAAAGGGGATGTTGGATAGAGGGGGCTATGTAAAAGGTTCTTCTGAGGTCAAGTCAAATGAGAAGAGATTTAAAACATCATACAATGAGTGTAACATACCACCAATCCACACAAAAGTTGACTGAGGTCAAATTTAAGCAACCTACCTGTCCTGGTATACAAGCTGGCTTCTATATAACATAAGACTAGTGCTACCACAGAAGTCTAACTTACACTTTGTCAGAGTTTGCTTTATAGAGGATGACATCATCAGTGTATGCTGAGAAGAAGATGTTGGGAAGACTATCTGACATAGCTGTGGACTTACGTTCCAGTGTAAAATTGTCTCCAGACCGATAGTTGAATGAAGGCAAAGAGTAGGAAGGTTTCTGCTGATGTGTCTGCACACACACACACACACACACACACACACACACACACACACACACACACACACACACACACACACACACACACACGCAAAAGTTGACTGCTGTAAGATTAGAATTTCTACCTACCTAGTTTCACAAACTGGAGAACACAGTACTTAATGTTAATGCAACTGCAAAGGTTGGCACTGTCAGGTTGTACTTTATAGATGATGACATCATGAGTGTATGCTAAGAAGAAGATGTTGGCAGGAGTATCTGACATAGCTGTGGACTCACATTTTGGTATAAAATTGTTTCTAGACTGATAGTTGAAGGAAGACACAGACACACATTGATGGCTGTGAGATTAGAACCACCACCTATCCAGCTATACAGACTAAAGAACATAGTAATGTGAGCACTGCCACAGAAATCTGACTTTGGTATTGTCAGTGTGCACTTTATACAGGATGACATCTTCAGTGTATGCTGATAAGACAATTTTGGGAGGATTGTCTGATACAGCTGTGGATTTAAATCCTGGTGTAAAATTGTCTCCAGGGTGGTAGCTGAAGGAAGACAAACACACACACACACACACACACACACACACACACACACACACACACACACACACACACACACACACACACAAGTTGACTGCTGTGAGATTAGAGCCCCTACTTATCTAGTTACACAAGGTAGATAACACAATACTGAATGCTAACATCACCACAGAAATCTGACTTAAGCACTCTATCAGAGTGCACTGTATAGTGGCTGACATCATCAGTGTACGCTGAGAGAAAGATGTTGAGAGGAGTGTCTGACATAGCTGTGGTCTCACATCCCACTGTAAAAGACTGTTGTGAGATTGGAGCCTCTAACTATGTAGTTACATGGACTAGAGAACACAGAACTTAACACTAGCACCACTGCAGAAGTGTGATGTGAGCAATGTCAGAATGCACTTTATAGAGGATGACATCCTCAGTGTATGGTGAGAAGAGGATGTTGGGAGGGCTGTATGAAACTGCTGTGGAGTCATGTTAGTAAAATTAGCTGCTAAATGCTAAATGAGTGAGAGAAGCAGGATCTGGGCTAATGCTCATCTGACTACTCACACATCCAGTCAGACATAGACACACACACACACACACACACACACACACACCCTACCTATCTGATTACATAAGATAAAAAACACAACAGTTAATGCTAGTGTCATCGCAAAAGTCTGACTCTAATACTGTAAGAGTGTGCGTTATAGAGGATGACATCATCATAGTGCTGTAGGTAACATATACTATTATGAGAATTGGGTGAAAGCCATGATTTGTGGTATGATTGTGTGGGCAAAATTTGCAAAAGTAATTATAAATGCACCCTGTAACCTAGGTCAAATAAGCTATCATGAATGCATATAGCAGAAGTGAGACAGACATGTACCTGTTTTTCAGGATGTTGTGTAAATGAGAAAAACACACAGACACACACACACACACGCACACACGCACACATGCACATACACACACACACACACACACACACACACACACACACTTGGAGAAACACTAGTAGTGTAATGATGGACTTATGTGTCTTCACATTCGGATGAAAGACTGTCCATAATACAAGTTACTGACAATATCAATGGGGTAGGATCATACATGACCACTGTCCACTGTCACTATAAATCCATACCAAATGTAACAATGCCATTAGGCTGTGCAAGTCTGGTGTCTATTTAACAATGGCCCAAGTACTGATATATCATTTGCAAGTGCATTGCTGCAGGGCACAATGTGCTCAGTCAAGCACACATCATTGCCATTCTGCTATGTTTAAGAATGTGTTTTTCATGTATTCAAGAACTCTAGCCCAGTAACCAGAGTTAGACATGCTATACACCTTTTCACAAAGTGCATCACTGAGTAGCCGATGTGTGCATGATGACAAAGTAGTAGTGCATGCTTAATTAGAGTTTCAGGAATTTATCTTAGACTTCTGAAGTAGCAGTGTCCACTGGTGCTCATTGCCAACTGTTCAAAAATAGGGAAATACAGTAACTGACCTGATTGGGGTTAACTGCAAAATACATCTGTTTGTTGTTATTGTTTCATGTGTCCATCTTGCAAGATATGTTAAGGGGAAATTGCTGGAAGCTAATATAATGTGCATGCTTTAGTCTATCTTTGAAATGTTGGGTCCAATGCTTTATTACATAAACAACTGTTGGCCTTGCTTTGCTGTTTGAGTGATGTTAAGCACCAAGTAAATGCTGCTCACTTCTTAAGGAAAACAGTGAAAAATCTGATGTAGTCTGCCTTCCTTTACACAAACTGGCTCAGAGGTGATTTGCAGCAATCAGCACTCTAGACATTACTGAGTGTAGAAAATATACCTGCTACCTAGCTTTCTCTGTGGCAGAGTGTAAGAGCAATGAGCTAGGGGTCAATGCACAGGTGAGCCTGGGCTGAAATCCAGATGTTTCTCCTTTTTTACAAATGGTGTCAGGATGTTATTAGCTAAGTAAATTTGGTCAGGACTGCAAATGTGACTAGTAATGACTACACTACAGCATGTGTCTTTCCCAAATTGTATTTGTACAAATTGGTATTGTTGCCTACCTCAATACACTTCTACAACTAGCTGCTTTTTAGGCCTCACTGCAAATCACAAGTTAATTGTGTATACAGCTTCCTACAAATGACAAGGGGTAGTACATATTTTGAAAGATTAGTATGACTCAGCAGATATGCTAACTATTTTTATAGGGACATGCATCCTGAAACGTGTGTGCAGCATGTTTCTTCACAGTAAGGACAGTTTTTACATCATATTAAATTAACATTTCATCCATCAACACAGTAAAGATGCTACAGTATATTCTGATGAGACAGAGGAGGTGATGATATACACAGGGCTATAGAGGATGTAGGAGGTACTGTCCTGGCATATTCATGAACATCTTAATGGTGTGTTACTGTGATGTGTCTTCTCAATCAGAATATGTCCTGCTCTGTAGCTTGAATTGCATGATATAAGGATAGAGGAGACAACTGAAATATAATGATGCCATGTCGGAAATGATTTTTTGACAATTATATTAATTGTAGCCTTTGTTTCCTTGATAGGCAGACATATCACACTTATGTAGGAGAAGGGTTAGACAGATGAATAAGCAACAGATACATAGGAAAGAGACTTCTTAAGAGCATCCCCCTACTGCTGCGACAAGATGCAGACATATGTTTATACAGCTGATCATCACATGCACATGACACATAGGGAATCCTACAGCAGATTTAGAAATATTGCACACTACAAGAGCACTGATACCTATTAAATCAAGGTAACATGTTGGTATTATCCATCAGCAGATTCATGACAGAATGCAGAAACCATAAGATGACGTTTGCAACCATCAGCCTAATAGATACACACATGTAAAGAGTGGTGGGAGAGAAGGGGTGAATACAAAGAGAGACGGACATACACATAACAATGTTTTGCTTAATGGAATATTTATGGACATGTTTTTGGTGTGTTCTTATTATTAACCTGCCATGCTCTGTAGCATAAAGTGACTGACATGGGGTAAAAAAGGGTTAGGACAAGGATAGCAGGCTTATGATAAGCAGAACAAGGTTGGATAAATATCTCATAGCTGTGGGGGTTGATGTCACTCCATATATTGTTTTTGGCCAGTATTCAGTATATCACCATAAGAAATAACAAATGTTAAGATGCGGGTAATTAAACATATCATAGACATATAACATCACACTAAGAAATAATGTCAGATGCATCTGGAATCAAACCCTTGATGCTATGGGCAAAAACAACCTTCAATCAAGTGGTGTATGACAACAGTCCACACAGGAAGCTGCACTTTATTATATGTAATAGTCAAAGGACTGTCAGTAACTGTCTCAAAGTAATGCTTTTACTCTGCCCTAACTCTGTATTTATATAGTGCAGCAGGTTTAAGCACCTTTTCATGAAGATAAATGGACTAGTTCAGCTGATGGCAGAAACTCACCAGGTTTTGCTATAGGACGTGAACAGCCATTCACCATTGCTCAGCATTGCTGTGCAATGCCAAACTTTGCACAAATGTAGAGGGAAAAAAGTGAATGCTTTTTTATGGGCTATTTATGGCCATGTGTGTTGTGTGTTGTGTGTGATTCTATTTTTTGACCAGACTAAACATGTGAAAGTGTGGTTGATATGAATGTGGTGAAATATGGACGCAAGCAGGAGGAAGAACAAAGGGGAAGTAATAAAAGAATTTGTAGGAGTGGACTGGGAAATAACCACAGATATCCATTTTTTCACCAGGGTAATGTGCACAGGTAGACAAAATTTGATACATTTTGACTGTTCCCACAACATGGATTGGTGACGACAATGTAGTGATGTTGTATAGCCAATTGGACCAAATCAAGTGTGTTGATAAGACACATATGTGAAGTGGAAATCTATGTATGGGACAATGTTTTTTTTTTTTGTTTCAAAAAAAAAAAGGAAAAGAAAGGAATGTTGGGGAAGGGACCTAGGAATGTGAATGTCAGGTAGTTATAGTAGGGGAGGAAGCAGGTGCAGACAAACAGGACATACAGACAGACACAGGGATGGTGAAGAACACAAAACATTTGGGGATATCATGATTGGGGATAGGTAGGGGACATCAGAGGCACATGCCCATCAAGTGTGGGAACAGAGAGAATCTAGTCCTTCTCATCAGAACTGTCATCACTGTCCCCTTCTTCAGTTGCCTGCGGGACTGCTTGATGAGGGAGTCTTTTTTCAGTATTTAGGAGCACCTTCTCTACTCAGCTGAGCCAGGCACCAAGGCCACTTTCTATCAGATCTCACACCATTCCCGGCAGGTCCTCATGAGACACATAATCACTGCCTATAACAGTACTCCCAGAGGGTACCACTGCACAGCCAGCCAGGGCACTGCTACCTGATGAGGATGGCAGTACTGCCAGGTTGCATCCCAGAAGTGCGGCATTGGTGTAGCAGCTGCTGGACAGTTAGCAGACTGAGCCACAGCAGTTGGCCCACCTCCCTGTGCTGAAATGCATTTGTTTTGTTGGCAGAAAAGCATGACATCAGAATAGTGTGATTCCAAATAACCCAAAAAAAAAAAAAAAGAGAGAGAGAGAGAGAGAGAGAGAGATAAGGGATGGGGCAGACAAAACAAATAAAGAGATAATTAGAGCCATTATATGTCACTTTCATTGATTATTACAACAAACAGTCATTTATTATTATCCTAGCTATAAATTTTTCACACTCCCAAAAATTATTGTGGAATGCTACAAGTAATCCGTGGAATATGCGTATATTCTATTGAGGCTTTCAAAGATATTACAGACTAAGTTAAATGCATGGCATTCAAGCCAATATTGCTGCTTTTCAACTGTAAAAATAATATTTGTTGAATGTGAAACTATAGGTTAGTTGTGGGAATTGAACCCAATAATCTGAATTCACTTCCACATTTGTCTAATACAATCACCAACATCTACAGCAGAAAGCATGCATGCTTGCTGTTACAGTTAAAGTGTGCATGCTGAAATTGCTAATGATCTATGGAATCACATTAATTAACATAATCAGAGTCAGTTGTGCTGCAGGCATACCCCTTGCCTCTCTAAGTCATGCCAATCTCTCAGCATTTATCTCCCTGTTCACCACAATTTCCTCTGCAGCTGTAAAATAAAGAATGATAGAAGAAGGGACATGAGAACATTATGCATACTAGTCTGGACTATCGACACCATTCCATATAATTTCAAGTTGTCTGATCTTTATACGTAAACAACTATGGGGTGTTAGCAGTTTGAAACTCATCCAGCCACTGGTCAAGTTGTGCTTGGTTTCACCTGAAGGAAGCAGGAAGCTCACACAAGACCTTGATGTAGTCACAGGGAATATGAGTGTCAGTAGTACTCATCTTTCAAGCACAAGCTGGGAGAGCAGTTGAATGATTCAGTGCATTCAGTTACAGCAAGAGAAAGAAGGTTTGTGAGCACCCTTCATCATCATGAGGCTTGAATGCTGGTCTATTTTTTAATTCAAGGATACAAATATACAGAGAAGGAATCTGAGAAAGGTAATAAGAGAAGTATAATTAAGGTAGGAGAGCAGAGGCAGTACATATCAATCTCAGGTATTTGAAGATAAAAAAGATTAAAAAATGATAAGTACGTTCCAGGGAAACAAGACATATTGATCAAAAGCACTTATGAGAAGCATAATATGATGACTGTACATGTACTACAATGCAAATGTCTTGAAACAAGCTCCTTACTTGAACAATAATGTGTCTATATACAACTCTAAATGAACTTGAATCCTCAAACCTGTCTACTTACACTGCAGCTCATCTACAGACTGAAGTGCACAAGCATTTACCAAATGTGTCAGTGAAGCACATAGCAGGTGATTATTACACTGCCCTGTGATACTGACCAGAGGATCAAGGCTTTGCAATGATCTGCATAGTTTTTGAGATTTAGGCCCTTATTTTTTATTTTTTTTTTTTTTGTGAGAAAGCATTGTGGTTACTCCAGCTGTGGCAAATCCTTAACAGGTACATGCCAGATGGGTGGTATATTCAGTGACAGGCCTGATAAGGAGTGAATACAGTTGAAAAAGGATTGCAACTCTGGACCTGGATACCATACTATCAGATATAAGCTGAGAGTTGAAAAAGGACTGCCTTACAATATTGGATACATGGTGATCTAAGGACAGTTCATTGTTGGCATAAGTTACTGAATAAGTGATAACAGGATCAATGTTCAGTGGTATATTAGTTACAAGCTGATTGTCATGTAGATGATAATTGTTGCATACTTGCAGAATGAAAGAATAAAACACACAAAAAAGCATTCTACCCTGAGGATTAGTTACAAGCTGATTGTCATGTAGATGATAATTGTTGCATACTTGCAGAATGAAAGAATAAAACACACAAAAAAGCATTCTACCCTGAGGAGACTTGAACCCTCGATTCTGTCCACATCCTTTCATTTACAGGCTTAGTCACTGAAGCAGTCACACTTCATCCTATGTTGCATATATAGACTTCCTTGCAATGATGCAATCTTCTGAACGCCCAGTGACAGCTGAGATCAACATACCTAGTAGATGGTTATGGTTGGATTATTCTTTATGTGGAATGAGCAGTGTCATTTTTAATCATTTCTACTTGGGCATCAACCGTGCACTTTACAACCAATTGTGCACACTACTATCCCAAAAGATAAGTGATTTTGAAGCCCTACATGGGCATGTATGATCTGTTTTTTCTATTTTGGACCAGTTAACAGACTGGAAATGGGAGTACAGGAAGGATATGAAAAGCATATGCAAGGAGAGGGTAGAAAAGAAAGTGGACAATTAAGGAATGAGTGGAATGGAAGTGGGGAAAGTGTCTTCACCTGCTAAACTCCTTTTTTTCTTACACTTTTTAGTATTGATCTTATTAATGTATATTTATCCTGGCATGCTTATATTTTACAAAACATTTAAGAATCTGTTTGCACATTTAATTTGCACTTTTAGAGTTTAAATTGGCTGTTCTAGCCACTCTAATAAAATTTCTTATATAACATTCATTAGGTTTATTTGGTCATTTTTTTTCTGGGAGTCCTCTAATAATGATGGTATTTCTTCAACTTCTTGCTTCTAATTCAAGCAGTTATTTCCCCTTAGATTAGAAAGATCACAACGGTATACAGTTTATTTTCCATGTTATAAATATTGTCTTCCGAGTCAGATATTCTACTTTCTGAAATGCCCACTCCTTTTAAATATTTTAGATCAAGACATATTAACAGTAATTAGCCGTCCTGAGGAATTTTCTGTTCATGGTACAAAGGTATCAGTCCGGACTGATCAGAATTCCAACATATCTAGATTATTTTCTTTTTTTTTTCTCTTTTTTGTACCTTTTACTCTAGTTTTCTTGTATAGTTGCAGCTTTTTTATAGTCTTTTGTTTGAATAACTGATTTTATTGGAACATCATGAAACATCATGATGTAAAACGGCTGGAGAATCTACTCTGGTAGTATTTCCAGTTGAGGAAAGCACATTGAATGCAGTTAGACTTTGTAGAGCAATATTTTGTAGAATGTGGGAAGCTTTTACATGCTTTAAACTTTCAATAGGTATATTGAATAGGTTAGGTTAGACATAAATGAAGAAGATATGATCTTTGTTAGTAGAAAATGCCATAAATTTAGTACAAGTCATAACATTAATAGGATCAGTAAGGGGATGTGGCTTACTCTTTGTCAGTCATGTGCATTTGACAAGCTTGTGTTTCTTATAGAAAGAAAGATATAAAGACCTGTTATATGTTAAGGAATGAATGTTAGTAATCTACTGCAAATTATAAAGTTTTAGTCATTGTAAAAAGAGTAGGCGGTTGAAAAGAATGAAAAATGAAAGAAGCAGCTTTGTCTACCTAAAATACATAACATGAAAATATGAGAAATATGGCTTGTAAATATGTATCTTTTTATTAAACTAGTGCTATTTGATAATGTAAAAACCTGTAAGCATATAAATATATAAATACAGGAAATTATCATTTGCAAATATATACATTTTTAATAAAGCACTCCTAGTCCTACTGTTAAGTGCCATGGTATATTTCACATCTGCATATGCAGCAGTCCATTCAAGTAGATGGGATCTCAACTTAAAGTATCTTTTGAAGAAATACACTCTCAGGAATACAGTTCCCCCCATTATGTTGCGCTGTCACTACCTGAAAATGAATCTAGGCATTTAACATGGAAATAGAACCCACAGTCTTCTGAATTTCCAGCATCAAATGTGAATTTACAACCTGTTGAACCACTGACATTTCAGGTCAAGAGATCAAATAGAGTATATGCAATAGAATGCAGAGCATATACGGAACACATCACATTAAACTAATCTACAGTAATACTGACTTAGCTGAAGACACAAAGAAAGAAGATGCCATTTTGTATCTTAAATGGATATTTAGGGCCTGCACTAGTTATCTTTCAGGGCTGAGGTGAACTATGGAAAGAGCACACTGTATGTGAAAAAAGCCTGAAAATAACAGAACTAAACACCTGCTGTGCAATATATTGTCATGTAATGTTAAAGTTAAGATCATAGAGAAGGCAAGTGAATTTAAGGGTCAAATCTTCTAGGGAAGAAGTGAGATAAGTGGAAATATTTGTACCTAATAGGTATGGAAGACTGCAGACACTTGAAGATGCAAATGAGAAAGGGTGCAGGATGGAATATTAAGTCCATTTGGGCTACCCTGCAATTTAAGAAATAAATCTGGTCTTTACAGGAGTTCACAAATGTTCTTCAAGCACTGGCTGTAGGGTCACCAGGTTCTCAAAATGGTGGGTATATTCAGGTTATGCACTAAATGGTAGAACAAAATTATGCTGAAAAAAACTGACTATGTCAGAGAAGGCTGATCTGCTCCTATAATTCAAATATCTCTTTTCAAGGTGGGAGTGGGATTGGAGGGGAGAAAAATGTAGAAATTACCTTAAGAAACAGAACTCTGTAGAAGTGTCTAAGTGGGATAAAGGAAGGATGGTTAGTCCTGCATATCCTAGAAGGTGAGAGTGCCAGCTGTAGTCATCAAAGATATGATAAAGAGATCAAGAGTGTTCGACAAACAATTTCAAAATGGTGGACAGCCTGTAAGCACACTGACAGTGCAGCTCCTGCATTCCTATACTATAATCTGATTTCAAACCAGTGCATTGCTTGGGAAAAGTATACCAAACATCGATGGATTACAGCAGAAAAAGGAGTACTTTCTTGTTTCATCTTTATTTTTCAAACATTCTCTCATTCTGAAGGAAAAATAATTACTTGTTGGAAACAGAGCTCTGAACTGCATGATGTGGATACTTCAAGACCAACAAGCCTAATAAGAGGAAAGTAAGAAGAAAAACAACTTTCATAACAAGACTTGTCATTTAAAATTCTGCAATACTATTAGAAATCTAACTGTACAAGATTAATGGAGAATCAACCAGATTGGATGGAAACTGTAATCACAAAAAACAAACTGTCTGCAATTACTACTCCTGAGAAAGAAACCACTTCTAAAAGGCAAAAAATTAACAAGCAACAACAAGAAGCTGGTAAAATGTGTCAAAGATTAAAACAGGAACAATCTTTAACACTGGAGGATCTGAAAATTGCTTTACAACCTTTACAAACAGAAGTGCAGGGTTTCTCACTTAAGCTAACTACATTTGGCTCTACTCTGGACCAAATTGTGCTTAAGCTAGAACAAAATGAAGCTAAAGTTATGGACAATGAGCTGAAAACAAATGAACTGCAACAAAAGCACAAACCAATGACACCATAATTAAAGAATTACAGCAAAAAAATGCTAGACTTGGAAGCTAGAAGCTGGAGAAATAATTTTATCATAAGAGGTATTCCAGAGAGCTTTGATAATCCACAACCTATTCCAATAATAAAAGAAATACTAAGCTATCTTCTGACTAATAAAGATCTCCTGGATGAGATAGTGATTGAAAGAGCCCACAGAGCTATAAAGCGTACACAAACAAGTGATCTTCCAAGACAAATATACATCAGACTGCTTAATTCAGCACATGTTCAACAGATACTGTCAGCTTATAAAGTTAAAAAGAATGCTACATGGAGAGCACATAAAATTACGATTACTCAAGATCTTCCTTTAGAAATTAAACAAAATCGACAGAAACTCAGTAAATACTGCACTTACTTCATTGAAAATAAGATATGTTTCCAAATGAAATATCCTGCAGCTTTAACATTTTATTACAAAGAAGAAAAAATATCCCTGGAAACACCTGACCAGGCAAAATCCACCTTTCTGCATCTCTTCAAAGTAAATCCTGCCCGAGACAACTCTTTTCATATCTTTTGATCTAAAAACAATATTTGGAAGGCTAAACAAGTGCTACAGCTCCAAAGAACTACAGGACAAAAGAATACACCACTCTTATGGGAAACTTCAAACAAAAGGATGTGGAATGTGTTCTAAATAATTCTGCTTACCTGCCTGTAAAGAAAAAGTTTTTGCTACACTGTAACACTTAAGGTACTGTCTTTTAATAACTGCCTTCTACATTTAAAAGCTGGAAAGCTACCTAACACTGACTGCATAGAGAAATGACTTTAAAGTGCATTTAGAGCTTACAAAATAGGAGTGTTAAACTAAAATAATGGGATATAACCTTTGATATAATAGTTTAAGTAGTGTAAATACTAGACATTAGTAGTTTCAGTTAAAATGTATAATCATTATTCTACTGGCATAATCATTGAGTTGCTTTTAAGTGTGTCTATGAGCAAGGTACAAAAACATTTCTCTCTCTTTTTTTTTTCTCCCTGTTTGTCCAGTAGATGGCACTGGTTAATTAATAATATATGAGTTCACAATGATGTGCTTGTATGGCTTTTGCCAGTGCAGTGTTAAATTAAGTTTCCAATACATTTTAAAGAACCACAGTTAGTTGTTGTTAGCAAAAATAATGCAAATGTTGAATTTTAAAGTGCTGCCTTCTTTAAATGTTTAAAATGTATAATTATTATTCTACTGGCATAACCATTGAGTTACTTTTAAATGTGTCTATGAGCAAGGTACAAAAATATTTCTCTTTTTTTTTCTCTCTGTTTGTCCAGTAGATGGCACTGGTTAATTATTAATATATGAGTTCACAATGATGTGCTTATATGGCTTTTGCCAGTGCAGTGTTAAATGAAGTTTCCAATACATTTTAAAGAACCAGTTATTTGCTGTTAGCAAGAATAAGGCAAATGTTGTTGAATTTTAAAGTGCTGCCTTCTTTAAATGTTTAAAATGTATAATCATTATTCTACTGACATAAGCATTGAGTTACTTTTAAATGTGTCTATGAGCAAGGTACAAAACATTTTTCCCTTTTTTTCCCTGTTTGTCCAGTAGATGGCACTGGTTAATTAATAATATATGAGTTCACAATGATGTGCTTGTATGGCTTTTGCCAGTGCAGTGTTAAACGAAGTTTCCAATACATTTTAAAGAACCACAGTTAGTTGCTGTTAGCAAGAATAATGCAAATGTTGTTGAATTTTAAAGTGCTACCTTCTTTAAATGTTCATATATTGCACTTGTTTTTGGAAAATATTGTTTTGTAAACTCTTTAATAACGCTTGAAATGTTAAGAATTATAATATGTTGCTGTTACTACAAAACTTTTTATAAAAGCTACTTTTCTCTTTCTCTCTATATAATATCTAAGGGTAAAATTAGCATACTATTTTAAGAAGTCTGAAAATGAGTATGCAGTACATAAATAACAAAAGGAGTGGGATGGGCACAGTTTGTTAGCTGATGACTGTTCACATTTGGAACAGTATGGGTATTATTGACATCCCTCTGATAAATATTTACTCCTTGTAATAATAGTCTCTTTTAGTTTCTTAACTCATGCACATTTACTAATACAGAGGGATGGGTGGTTAGGCACCTATTTAGAGTTTAGGAGTATAAAAGTCACAACATTTATTCTTAAGATAAATACACTAATAGACAAAGTTTATAATTGTGTTTTTGAGTTTCAACTAATGAGAAACGTCAACAATATTAATAAAAAATGATAACCATAGACTCTTGGAATGTTAAAGGGATGGTAGATAAAAGGAAAAGAAATTTAATCATGCACCTCACATGCCAAACTAAGACTGATATAACTTTCTTGTAAGAAACTCACTTAGATGGCCAACTTTGGGTTATGGAAAGGAAAAGAAAATGGGTTAAAACAATAGTTGCTGCAAATTATAGTTCTTTGTCCAGGGGAGTGGCCATTATAGTAAATAAATCCTTCCAAGGAGAGATTACTTCCTATGAAGCTGACTCAAAGGGAAGATGGGTATTATTTACTACTGAATACTATACTTTGAACAAACCATTACTCTTTTTTAATATATATATATATATATATATATATATATATATATATATATATATATATATATATGTGTAGCCCCTGCTCAAATCAACAGCTCTTCATTTATGAAATCTTTAATATATTAGCCAAATACCCAAATCATCTGTTTATTGTAGGTGGGGACTGGAATGCTTTACTAAATCTAGATAAGGATAGATCGCATAATAAAAACAGACAGTCACAATCTACCACTACAGCACTTGAAGAATTACAAAATACATTTGAACTAGTTGACCCTTATGTTAAATTTCAATATGATAAAACAATATCAAGATTCACTTTCTTTTCAGCCACTCATAAAACTTGGTCCAGGATAGATGCTTTTCTAATTACCCTTGCTTTCCTTTCTAACAAATTAAATTATGCTGTAAAACCTAGAACTTTTTCAGATCATTCCAAAATTAGACTTTTAATAAACTTTCAAGCCCATAAACAAAATATTTCCTATCTCAATACCTGGACGTTAAATCTTAAAATTATACAAAACCAAGAAACAACACAAGAAATTCAGAATGTCCTAGCCCAACTACAAAATGATTTTATATCCACTCAAATTCCATATGACATACAATGGACAGCTACCAAGGTGGTCATCAGGGGTATTATTATTCAAAAATCTGCATGGCTCAAAAAAATATAACAATCTTAAGAATGAACTAGAGTATCACATAAACACTGTTGAACTAGAACTTCAGGAAAAATATTCTAAAGAACTTGAGGAAAAAATAATTGATTGGCAAAAACAATTACACAAATACTATTTAGAAAATATCTCCTTCTTAGAATTAATGTCAATATATCAATACTCAGAATGGGCTCAAACACCATCAAAATTCCTAGCTAGACTAATTAACATAAAAAGTGGACCTCCTAGGATCAAAGAAATAAAATATGAAGGACAGGTGAAATATAAAGACCAAAATATAGTGGAAGCTTTTGAAGATATTTATAAGAAATTATACAATATACCCTTATCACCATCTACAGACAGATTTGAGGATTTTATACATAATATACACTTTCCACAAATTACAGAAGATCAAAGGAAACTCTTAAAATCACCGTAACAATTAAAAGAGATAAAAGTTGCAATAAACAAACTAAAACTATGTAAATCCCCTGGGCCTGATGGACACACATCTGCTTTTTATAAGTTATTCATGGAACCTATCTCCAAAGTTTTATTAAAAGTTTTCAACTATATAATGCAATATGGTATAACAGACAAATCCTTAAATAACTCCAAGACAGTGTTGATTTCTAAACCACATTCTGACCCAACAGATCCAGCAAATTATAGACCAATAGCCCTCATAAACATTGATCTTAAGATATTAGCCCATGTTATAGCAAATAGACTTAAGAATATTCTCCCCTCTATTATTTCCCAACAACAAATGGGATTTATCACAAACAGACAAACAAGTGACAATACCCTCCTCTTAGATACCATTGTAAGACTACTTAATAGTGATAAATGTCCCAGATATGCCCTTACAGTAGATGCAACCAAAGCTTTTGATAGAGTAAACTTACACTTTCTCTTTAATATACTGCCTTTATATGATTTTCCTCAAGGATTCATTAAAATGATCCAGGTTCTGTATTAGAAAGCTTCTACCACTATACAGGTAAACAAACTTATTACTAACTCTATACTCTTATCCAATGGTACAAGACAAGGATGTCCTCTTTCCCCATACCTATTTAATCTTTATCTAGAACCCCTCCTTCTGTTTATTTCAGAAAAAACCTTTCATCATATTCCTAGAATCCACAATACAAATCTTATATACTCGGCCTTTGCCGATTACTTAAATATATACTTCCAACTCCCCACTACTGACCTCCCAAAAATACTTAAAGCTATTGATGAGTTCTCGGTAGTTTCAAACTATAGCTGAAATTTAAACAAGTCACACATATTTCCTCTCAATCCTATAGGTCATAAAGAATTGCACTTTCCCATGAGTGAGATCAAAATAAACTATCATATTAAATATCTAGGAATACTATTTACTTCAGACTTCAAAGATATTATAAACAATAACCTACTAAGTACATGTACTAGTATTCAAAACGATATTGATAGATGGAAGAACATCAATATGTCTTTACTGTCAAAAGCTAGTATTGTCAAGATGAATTTTCTGCCAAGAATACTCTTTCAATTAAATGCTACTTTTTCAAATATTCCCCAAAACTTCTTCCTTGCCATGGAAAAAGCTATATCAAGATTCTTATGGTATCCCAATCTACCAGAATTAAATATGGAAAACTTGCACTCACCAAAGATAAGGGGGGGTTGGGGTTGCCTGATTTTAAGCTTTACTATAGTATAATTACTGTCTACAGACTAATACAAATGATAAACTATGACTTGTATATAAATACTTGGACAGCCCAGTGATCCAAAACCTGGTATGAACAGTTGAAATCCCTTGGCTATAATATCAAATCCCTACCATTCTTGAATTTAAAGGAATCTACACCCACTAATTAAAAACATGATTACACCACAGAATCTATTTAAATCATTGCAATTAGCTGATGCTTTTGCCCTTATACAACCATTACACCTAAATCTTAATCTACGAATAAATAATAAACCCGTAAATCTAACAAACTACCCCCTGATAAAAGACTACACAATATGGGATATATACCAATGGAAAGACTCTAACACGGGGCAAATGAGACTTGAACTCAAACTTCCTATGATATATAGTATTATCCTTAACCAACTTCACCATCTTATAAATGCTAAATTCTCACAAATACACACTGACTTACAGAACATAAATTTAGTTAAATTAATACTTGAAAATCTTGCAATTAAAGGGAAAACAATTTCTAGGACTTATAAAATTGTAATGAACGCAAAACATCAGAATTATTATTTTCAAATTATTGGCAAACAAAAAATCAATTACTGACTGAAGAAAATAAGAAACTAGCCATTGAAAATACAATCTAATTAATTCCTTTCAAGAAGCTGTTATATACACAAATTATGTTAAATGTTGTTTGTTTGTCTTTCAGCTTTTTCCCTGTAAGGGGTCGCCATAGTGGAACTCCGGTCCGCTAATGATTGTCAGTAGATTTTTATGAAAAGCAGAGGTGCCAGCTCAACGCCCAACCTTCAACTAAGGCACGCCCATTTATGCACGCATGTCTTTCGAACGCTACCCAACCACGGGGAGGACATTCAGACTCCACACAGAAGGCACTACCAAGCCACGCCAATAATCAAATGGGAGAACCTCTTGCTGTGAGGTAACAATGCTACCGCTGTACCACCACGGCATTCTAAATAATCTATATTATACCTTATCTAAATTAAATAAATTCAGTCCTAACTTTTCGCCTATATGTCCCCATTGTCTGGATCAAACAGCTGATATTTTGCATGTCATGTGGAACTGTACTAAGATACACAACTTATGGTGTTCCTTGAGAGAAAGATTAGAGAAGGTGGGATATGAAAAATCAACCCTTACATGGGAGACAGCTATATTGCACATTAACATCAATCAACTTCCAAAAATATTAAAACATGTCTTTATTATGATGTGTGCCCTTATTAAATTCTTTATTACAAAGAATTGGAATGTCATGTCACCAATTACATGGGAAAATTTTAGCAATCTTGCTATCAAATATATCTCATCTCACAAATTATTTTATTCAAAAACAAAAAACAAACTCTATTACCAAAAATATTGAGGTTACTTACTAGATATAATTCTTGACAAATAAAATTCGCCCACAAATTGACATGAAAAGCTAACCTTTTAATAAGAAATGAATGTAGTATAACCAGTTTTCTTGCATCTTCCCCCTTCTCTTAGTATATGTGTATCTAGATATTTTCCCTAACCATACAATAAATGGTTGAATTTCTATCTTTACTTTCTATATAGACTGTCCCCATTCTACTATCCCTTATGAGACCAAATGAACATAGGAATTCTCATACTCTACTTGACGATGTAGTGACTTCTAGTATATATATATATATATTGTATATATATATGGGAACACTACTGAATCTCGAACTTTTGAAATCTTGAATTTCAAAAGCTCGAGACCATGTAGCCAAAACCCCACATTACCGAAAGAACAGAAGCGCGAAATTCAAAATCTCGATGTTAAGGGATTTTGAGTTAGCTTCTGTTCAGGTGTGTGTGTGTAAGTGTGTGTGTGTGTGTGTGTGTGTGTGTGTGTGTGTGTGTGTGTGTGTGTGTGTGTGTGTGTGTGTGTGTGTGTGTGTGTGTGTGTGTGTGTGTGTGTGTGTGTGTGTGTGTGTGTGTGTGTGTGTGGGGCTGTAATGTGTGGGTGTGAGTTTGCCTTGTGTGTATGTTTGTGTGATCTCGGAGTTAGAATATTAAAGTAGGGGGGTTGTGGGGGGCACAGCCCCCCACATGGGGGGGTGCAGCTTATCTTTAGTGTGGGGTGATTTGTTTGGTTATGGGGGGAGGCTGTGTGTATGTTTGTGTGTGTGCTGTATGTATGTAGTACCTTTGTGATTTTGAATTTCGCGGTTTTAATATTTCAGTAATGTGGGGTTTTGGACTTATAGTCTCTGTATTTAGGTCTTCGGGATTGTGTTATTTCAGGATTCAGTAGTGAATCCATATATATATATATATATATATATATATATATATATATATATATATATATAATTTTCTCAAAACGGGATTGTTGTCTGTTTTCTTTAGATATGTATTTGTATTGTTTATTTGTGTTTTTGAGTTATTGTATTGTTGTTTTAATTTGGAAAAAAAGAAAACTGAAATAAAGAGATTTTGGGGAAAAAAAAGTGTTCAACAAACAAGCAAATGGAGGATGTCAAGAGAACTCAACAAGTTGGTGCTTGCCCCTGTTTAGTTTCTGTGAATTGCAGTGCTTTTCAGTATAAGGTAAATATTAGCAGGGACCTTGCATTTAGCTATGTGTTCAGTCAGTTTACATTCATTTAGCAGAAATGCATTTAGTCCATTATCGTTTGATCAAATAAACTTAAATGAATGTTCAAAATGTCATACTGAATTTAATTTAAATGAACAAAGCATTTCATTCATTTATGTGAAGCTGATGTTATGAAGTTTGCTGCTGAAGCATTTGAATAGAGATTGCGGTACAGTGAGGATTGGAAAATTTACCCTTATCCTCACTGTAGTGCAATCTCAAGAGTTGGTATATATAATTTGCAGGGGGTGTGGGGAGTGCAAGAGGGCTTGTCCCCTGCAAAAACATGCACGCAGTTAGATGTTTGTGTTTGTTTAGACCCTTCCACACTTGGTAGTTTGGAGCTGTGTGTGAATATTAGAATAACAAACAAAAAAATTAAAAAATTGTCAACCCAGTTCCTCTAATTCGACATCTCTAACACTTGACTGTCTGTAATTCGACTATCAGCAGCAATGTTGTTTTTTACAAAACTGTTCTGTGATTCAATTAAATTAATGTAAGCCATTCAATCGACCTTCTCCATGTCTCTGTTACCTGACTTTCTGTGAGATGCTACTGCACTTAATGTTTTAAGGAGCACTACAGGTACTTGATCTCCAAGTGCTCAAAAAAAACACTTGTTTCAAAGCTAGGAATTTGAGAGCCTTGTAGCTCACATAGGGTGCTGCTTCTTCTCAAACTTGACTTACAGAGTGTGAGCAAGATTTTTCCATGGAACTGCTGCATACAGATATGTTGCCCTTTGATATGATAATGACATTACTTGGCATCAGCAATTTCTTACAGAAGTGTTGAGGTTTCTGTCTAGCTAACTAAGTTGGAATTATAGATAAGTGAGTATGTGTACAATTGCAATATGGGCAGATAAATGGTACCAGCCTTGTAAGAGGAGAGTTTCTTATCATAGTGCAGGTGTTTGTCATTGCCTTTTAGTTACATAACTGAAACTATGAAGCAATATATAATCTTGGTAATTATCTGAGTGGGCGGAGGCAATCTTGTGCTTGTGGTAGAGAGCTACAGATATAGGGCAAGGGAAGGTCAAATGAGTAAATTATGCTTTGATGAGTGGTGTCCACTCAAGTCCAGTTTGTTGTGTGTCTTTATAATGGCAGTTCAGTGGCTGTCTAAAGGGTACAGCATGGGATCTAGGAGCCCTCTGTTACTTGTGCAAATAATAAGATAAGTGGTGAGTGTGTATGTGTATAGAGTTATTTTTTATGAGAATCTCAGTGTAGTAATTTTTACCATGCTATTTGAGGAGATTGCAGGCTAGACAGGTGGCAATTTTGACTGTACAGACTAGGATGAATATTGTAGAGAATGGAAATATGGTAATTGGTATAGGGTCTAACTCTCAGAAAACATGTTTGACTGGTTGTTAGGTTTGTTAGTCAGTTTGGTGTTTGCTGAGAAGACCAATAGGTTGTAACTAAGGCAGGAAGCAAACCTCACTACCATAGACTTTTCATAGGTATCAACTGTCTGGAGCAATGAGATGCCTATCATGGGGGCAGGTGTTGTGGTCCATTTGAATTCCAAAGGGACATTTAGGCCTCAATTAAACAGAGGGGTGCTGGTCAAGGAGACAGGTATATGGGATATGGGGAGCAGGACAACTGGATGCTGACTATAAAAGAACATACTTGTCATCTTATTAAGAAGATAAGGTTGAAACGAGTCAAAATGTTGATATGTATGCTGTAAGAAGTGACAAAGAAGAAGATAAATGTGGCTGAGCTGTGTTGGAAAGGATTAGAAGTGTATTGGCCAGATTGTCAAAGAAGGTGGAAAAAACAGACTGTAATTATTGAAAACAAGCCAGTGCTTGAAAAAGAACTCAGGGCAGAGTGAGATAAGCGTTGGAGAAGTATGACATTTTCAGAATAGTGACTGTGTTAATATGTTCTTAATGAACATATAATGAAATGGAGATGTTTTACGACAGATTTCTATTAAGAAGGAGCTTATTAAAGACGGCAGTAAATTTGTGGTGGATAGAAAGTGCAATATGATAACTAACTTTGGGCTGTTCACATTGTTTAGATAGTAAGAGTTTCATGTAGGTTATATGAAAGTGTGGTGAAAGACCTATATTGATAATATGCATGGAGAGTAAAGAATGGTGACAATAAAGAGTATACCTTTTTAAAAGAAGATACAGGAGAAGCTAAAAGTTCAAATTGGTTGATAGTGGATAAAGAAAGAAGAGTGAACATCTTGTATATAAAAAGTTAATAGAGATGAATATTGAAACATTAGCATATTCTCTTGGACTGGCAGAAGTGGCAACATTAGGAAAATGGTTATGGAATTCTTGGAAGTAACAATGTTGTGGAAACAAAGAAAACTGTACAGGATGTGCTAGAAATGACTGAAATGGAATGAGATAAAAAAGCTGCAGCATGGGATGGAGCTATAGCTGCTTTGAATGTGAAAAATCTATGGAATGGAAACCTACTCATTACTGCCCCAATTACATAAATGCATTCCTTCTTTTATCATTATTTGTATTTTTTGGAATCTCATATCTAGGTGACCCCAGTGTTCAGTATCTTTCAAAATTGATGATTATTGATAATTTATTCCAACTAACATTTTCATTTTGTAATTCTTAAAGAGCTCATGGTGCAGTTTTAAATTAAATAGTACAGTTGTTTACTGGCATGTCTCATGTACTCTTTAGCTTTATAGGTGAACTGTAGGCTATTATAAGGCTAGATGATAGCCACATGTTAAAATCAAACCATGTACCTTGTATTTGAAAGGTGAAGACCTTAACCCTTATGCCACACCTAGCCTGTTTAACTTTTCTTTTTTGCATTGCTGTTTAGTGATAAATAAATGAATAAACCTGGGTTTGAGCATGATACCTTTGCATTCAGTGGTATGCATGCCATGTAAGCCACCTGTATACTTTGCAGTGTCACTGACTCTGTCATTTATAATACCAGCACAGTTCAGGGGGAGATCTACAGTGGCAGCTGCCCTTAGAAAAGCCTACCAGTGGTCAGTGATCAAATGGCTGTAAAGACAGGAGGGATTGTATTTAGCTGTATATTATTTTAATTTCATAAAAATAGTTAAAACATGACTGTTTATTCCCAAAACATGCTGAGTCACTTCATTTTATGTAGATAAGTTTGACATGCATCTCTGTATGAAAGTTGCATGTACTAGAGCACATGTGTTTATTTTGGAGTGCTTAGTCCATGACCGTATATCTAATGAGCAGAGTGAATTGATTCCAGCTTAAGGGTAATACATTAATGCATAGCTATAGAGCTCACATTATTCTCCATTAGTATTATTTGAAATTAATTAAAATCAGTGTGTGTCTGCAGCTATGAATGTGGCATTTAAAGTCAATAATACGTGCTAATTGCAGTTGTATATATCTTCTTCCTAAAAGTTCCTTGATACAACTACTGCTCTTCTAGCTATATATTCCCCTGTTATAAATCTGTTTTACAACTGCATGTATGCAAACATTTGACCGATTACTTCTATATGATCTGTTACAGTTGTTATCATTCTGAAAGTCATTTTTTCTATTAAATATATGCAATGTTTGTAGTTTTACTGCTATTAATATGGTACTGTTTTTGCAAAAAGGGCTGAGCCTGTAATTGGTCTCCTGTGATCAGTGTTCTTCTCTGATAGAATAAATACATACATACATACATAAATAAATAAATGAATATGAACAGTTTTGCATGGCAAAAGGGGGCATCCAAATGTGGACCACTGAGTTAGCTGTCATATTAAGAAGCTGACGCACTTGTATTGTTTTCTTGTTGTAGATGACTACTTAAGGGTATTCTGATGTTTCCCCAGTTTGACATGGTGTGTAGTAATTACATATACTGGTGCACATTGTACTCAGATTAGTATACCAGTCTGCAGAATATGGTTGCATATATGCCTTTAAGGTATCTTTGTTTTTAGTGAGGTTTGTTGTTAATGTGGTATATTTAAGAATAATCCACAACTGAGTGTGGGTATATCAGGATTTATCGATTGTTGGTGTGGTTTGATCTCAAGAGAGAAACACAGTTGTGGATTATTGCTATTATACAATGAGATTATTCAAGAAAGAAATTGCTTGCTTTTCTTAAATAATGCCTTTGTATAATGGCACTGTAGTGTTCTTCAATGTTTTTCCTTGATTAAAACTGCGGTGGTGGTGCTGCGGTAGCATTGTCACCTCACAGTTAGACATTGCCTGTTCAATTCCCAGTTAGAGCATCTTCTGGGTGGCGACATGCGTGAATGGGCATTCCTTCATTGAAGGTTGTGTGTTAGGCCCCGCAAGCCAGCACGTACAAATCTACTGTCAATCATTAGCGGATCGGAGTTCCGCTGTGGCAACCCCTAACCTGGAAAAGCCGAAAGGCACAAAAACTAATATACTGCACATACGTATGGGACTTACTTTCTCACACTTGCACAGTACATCAGTACAGTGCAGAAGAAACAACAGAGAAAAGAGCATATCCATTGCTGTTTTTTTGCATTTTCTTTTTTTTTTTTAAGTGCAAGATTTTCAGAGAGACAGTGCTGCAATACAAGGAAAACCAGGTACATTTCTGATTGTTTAGTTTTGCAGAATGTAACTGATTTTTCTCGAATTTTGCTCTGTTCCTCAGCATGTATCAATCAAACGTTTTGCCCCTCAATGTTAATTCAGTAGCCAACTTTCCTCTGTTGTACACACTCAATTCACAATGGGCATGGTGGATGGACTGTCCAATCTGCTTGTTCAATTTTGAATAGTAATGAGTAGTCATTGTATTATTATACATTGATTTATTTATGAATTGCGCATGACTGTAATCAGTATATAGCTGGTGAATGTTTAAATGCAGACTACAGCAATGACTGGAATCCTACTGATCTTCTGTTTTCTGAACTAAGAGATTTTTTTATATCATCGTGCCTGCTGTATGATTTATTTGACAATATAATCCGTCATATGTAATTTACAAATGAGTCAAAAAGAAAACACGTTTTAGTAGTAGCTTGTGATGTACTACAGACCTTTCTAATTTATTAGAAAATGAAACAAATGGTTTTGTCTACCAGAACATAACTTGGATATACTAACTTTCAGGGATTCCAAAACAAACTCAGCATTCCTGGTTGATTCCTGAGTTTTGTCGGCTCATACCAATTTTTGATATTGATGTCATCTCGCACTTACTAATATGGAGGTAATGGCTGGACTAACAAGGAAGCGGAACACTTCAAATGTAATGCTTTCAAATTCCAGGAATAACAATGCTTATGTATGTTGTAATGACAGTTACATATTGTTAGCCTTTGAATATTTTTTATTTATATCATTCATCTTCCCACCCCCAGTTTTGAGATAATTGAAAAGGTAGTGCAAAACTGTACCCCCATTGCTTAATGTGCTGCTGTCCACCAACCAGTATAAGAATCCTCAATGGGACTTCTAGAAAGTGCTTTTTGACATTTTTTGTCTGCTAGAGTTGGACTTCAGCTGATTAATACCTGCACTATTGTGCCTTAATTTCTACATTTGGCTGGAGTGCCTTCTGTGTGGAGTCTGTCCTCCCCACAGTCGAGTGGCCTCCGAAAGACATTGGTGAATGGGCATGCCTTCACTGAAGGTTGGGCATCAGGCTGGCAACTCAGCACCATAAAAATTGACTGCCAATCATTAGCGGACCGGAGTTCTGCTGTGGCAACCCCTAACCGGGAAAAGCCAAAAAGACAAACAACAACAACCTAGCAAAGTATACACTTGTTTACTGCCTAATCTACTGTGACACCTGTCACTGTACATCACTGCCATTCCTCAATGCATGTCAGAAATGAAGGAACATTCTTAATATTGACAGGAATCCTCTCTTCTTCAAGAATGATGCAGAAAGTCAAAGAAAATATTATTGTTTTTAACAGATGGCTAAATATCTGATGTAATTCTATGGGTATCCAGTATGTGTCAGCATGGGATGAGATGCTTCACAATCAAAACTGTTTTGCCATGGACAGAGTGCACCACCATTTCCAAGGCTTCTGTATACTGGTGATAACCATTGCTACCCCATAGAAACTTCTTTAGGCAAGGTCTATCCATTAGACATTCCAGCCTAAATAGTAAGGCAAATCAAGTACAAGACTATGTCAAGATGGTTCTGCTCAGTGCTACAAGTGTAAATAACATGCAACTTGAGATCCTCCTACATTTGGGAAAAAAATGTGTGTGTTGTTAACAAAACTTGGTTTAAGAGCTCAAAGAACACTTCTTTTATACCTGGATTTTACTTAGACCTAATGGAACCTGTGATGGATTATAGATATTTCTTAGAGACCACATTAACTCGAGGCAGGTTCTAAGTGACCCCAAAACAGAAATTATTGAGATCCACATCACACTAAATAGAATCAATAATCAAATCTTAGTTTGTCACAGGGCACCCTCTATGTCCTCAGAAAACCATGTTAGTTTCCTAAATATCCTATAAAAAGAAACTCCATAATTCTGGGAAACTTTAATTACCTGGTGACAAATTAGGAAAGACATACCTCAAATGTAGGATTCGCCCAAACCTTCTTAGACTTTATAGAGAAGAATTTTCTGGACCAAATTGTTAAAGGTTCCACAGGAGAACAAATATTCTTGACCTACTCATTACAGACATGTGTATCCCATGCAATTTGTTTCACCAGTTATATCCGATCTCATACTGGTGACTTTTACTGTCATAATCCCTAATCCATCAAATATCAATTCAATAGTTTTAAGCATGCAATTCTAAGATTTTAAGGTAGTCTCCAAATTCACATATCTGTATTACCCAGTATTGATATATTGATAAATCTATTCTCAACTGATAGCTGTCCCAACTGCATCAAAGCAAAATGTGAATTTTAAGAGCAAACCAACATGGTGGTCAAAAAGAAAAAAAAAAGAAATGTTTCTTTAAATATACAACAAATCTAAAGTCCTTCAATACAAGAATAACATCAAAAAGTCATCAACAGAATAAAAAAAAAAAAGCCATCAGAAAAACAAAGTCATCCCATGAACACACATTCCCCAGGATTCAGCAAGCTCTGCACGGTGTGCAGGAATAGTGCAGGAGCTGCTGTAGGCAATATGGCTGCCGAGAGATCCAGGAGCAAGCTCTTGGGACGTGCATGAGTGCTCCTGCACTATTCCTGCATGGATACAGCTCCTGTATGCAAATTACCCCATTTGCAGGAGAAAACTATGCAAATGAGGTGAATTAGCAATCCAGGAAGCTGGCAGCCGTCCTTGCAGGACTAGTGTAACCTGCAGAAATGTACTCGGTTAGTAACCGAGTACATTTATGCAAACTACAAAAAAAAGCCATGAAAGCTCCAAATAAAGGGTGCATATAATGTGTAACACATGCCAATGGCCAAATATATGGCCATTGGCATGGAAAACAGTTGCAAAAAAATAACTTTATTATTTTGGACGGTTTCAGCTGTTTAAGCATAGGGCAGCAGCCCGCAAACAGGACTGTTTGGAAAATAAAAGAAAAACCCTGAAAAAAAGCTTTCTCTGCAAAATCCCATTTTTGCCATTATAGTTAATATCAGGCAGAAGACAAGAAGCCCAGCGAATAGTGGTTGCTAAGGGGGGAGGCTCAGTGTGGGACGTGTAACTAGGCATTAGCAGGCAATCCTATGCAAATGAGGGGAATGATACTGAATCACAGATTTCCCCTCATGGCTAGCCTGCACCCAACCGTGTAGGTGCAGAAAGACCATGGTGCAAGCCCAAGAGCTAGCTGACATCATAGAGGGGTGTGTCAGGCATACTGTAAGCTTTTTAGAGCCCTGTGGCTCAGTCTTGCCCTTAGCTTAGCAGAGCTAAGGAAGGGGATGTGTCTGAAGCTGCCAAGCACACTTTACATTGCCTAAATGGGTGTGAGCACCATGCACCAGGTTTTAAACCAAAAAAAAAAAAAGTAAACCAGGAAATAGCAGCTCAGTGCACATCTGAGCACTGTGTTGGTGCAGCGCACCTCGGGACTTAAACAGGAAGGCAATGGGAAGGGAAAACAGCAGTAAGAAGGTAATCAATGAGAACTAGCATAGATGGCAGGTGAAATGTATCAGAATCAGCCAATTACTCAGGCAGCAGCCCAGCACACTACTATAAACTATGCAAACACCTTTCCCTCTGGTTTTTCCCACAATCTCTACACCACCGGTGTACACAAATGGGGAAATTTTACCTAACAAAAGCAACAAAATGATAGGGGCTGCATTTGCTCTCATAAATCAACATGTGGAAGAAGTTGAGGGGGTGATGATGAAAATGCTGATGAGTAACCCACAGTGAGGAGAAGGAGAAGAGTATACAGACCAAGGGTAACCTACCAGGGGCTACATGAGCTGGAGATATTGGAGTGCTATAGGGTGGACAGGGACCTCCTACAGCAAATTGTTGAGCTGTGCCAGCCACGTCACACACACAGAACCAACAGAGGGGAACCCATCCCTGTGGATACCAAGGTATGTGTAGGCTTTAGAATACTCTCCATAGGTACCTTCCAAAGGCCAACTGGGGATATCATGGGGATGTCACAGGTATCAGCATCCAGGGTACTCCACCAGTTCCTGGATGCCATGTCAGCACATGCTGGTGAGCACATATATTTCCTCAACACCCGTGAGGCGTTGACCAGCAATATGCATCTCTTCCACCAAATAGCAGAATACCCTGAGGTAGTGGGTGCTAAAGACTGCATGTACATACACATCAAAGCACCACCCAGCAAGCAGGGTAGAGTCTACATAAACTACAAGGACTTCCCCTCCATCAACTGCCAGGTCATGTGCGATACCCAGGGCATTAAAATGAATGTGTGTGCTGGCAGCCCTGGAAGCTATCATGACTCCCACATCTGGCATATGATGAAGCTGTACCAGAGATATGCAAATAGGGACATCCCATATGGCCATCTAGTGGGGAATGCTGGTTACACACTGGAGCCGTGGCTGATGACACCCATCAGAAATGCACACACACCCAAACAAGAACTCCATAATGAGGCACACGCACAAACCAGAATCATAATAGAGCGTGTGTTTAGGATGCTCAAGTCACGGTTCCAGTGCTTGGACATATCCGGTGGAGCCTTGCAGTACTTACCAGCTACATATACCCAAATTGTCATTGTATGTGCCATGCTACACAATATGATCCTGGGAAAACAGCTGCAGCAGGAACAGCATGGGGTAGGGCCACACAGCCCCCCACCATTGCCAAAGTCTGCACAGGCACAGAGTGACTCAGAGGAAGAACAACTTGAGCCTGCCCCAGTATGCCCAGGCCTTGGCAAAGAGGCTACGCATAGCACATACACTGAAATGGTAGGAACCCAGGGAATGACACCACTTTCTAACTAACACATACAGTAAAAGGGATGCCAAACATGACACTAGCTGTGCTTAACCATGTATAGGGAGTGTACTATGTGCATCCAACATAGTTAGCCCTCCAGCACCATCCTCAATACTGGTGCAGCCACAAGGTAAATCATGCTCCCTATCAATTTATAAATTGAGTAGTATGTTCTGCTACTTGTATCTATGGTATGGATGTGAGCATGCAAGGGAATCGGGTGGCTGAATGAGATGCCAGCAAATAGTAGACACTTATATTGGCAGCATGAAATCTGTAACAAACACTGGTGTCACCATAGTAGCCAGTACTAGACAAAGTGACAAAACCCACTGCAGGACATGTGGTGGGCCAAATGTGTGTCCATAGGACACACACATGCAAGTCAGTGAGGCTCACATACCTAACAACAGTCTTGGCCAGCACTACAGGCATAGAAAAACACAAAAAAATATGGTGCAAAAGCCTCTGATTGATGGTTATGGAGAACAGCCCCCCTCCAGACCTACACAGACAGACTACAACAGGTCAGGCAGTGGGATGTTAGTTCTGAAGGGTAATAAGTCTGAAACTGTAATGTAGGTCAATAAAACCTAAGAACTGTAGTACACTGATATGCCTCTAGTCTGCATGATAGTTTGGAATACAGAATGAAATGGAGTACATGAAATGCCAGTACAGTCATAGCAAATGTGTACAGTTGTCAGATGTGCCCCCCACCCACAATCCTATGTAGAAATGTAGTAACATGTATGTGTAGGTATAATAACAGTGGAGCACAGATTACCTTAGCTGGCCAAAGTAACAGGATAGATTGTAGCACGTGTACAATATTCAGGGCTGTGTGTGCTAGGTCGGTGTGCATTGTATATTGTCTGAGAGTGGTCAGCATGTAGGCATGGTGGGTTGTGTCCTGGTGGCCAAAGGCCAGTACTGCCGATGACATGGGCAAGCTCTTACAACTGCAGTGCCAAACACAATGCATCCCAGCAAGACACATTCCAGCAGTAAGCCATATTAATTGTTCGGATTGTAATATCTGTCACCATCTGAAAGATGGACATGGCATGAATGCAAGTCCAGACATACAAATAGTATACAGGTGGAAGTACCCTAGACAGAGGGTGTATAAAATGTTACTGTCAAATGGACACACCTTTGGAATTTTACATACAAGTTAGCAGCACATTAGTTGGATTTGTAGTATGGAATACTGATGTCATCTGGCCAAACACTGGCAGACTACAAAAGTCACAAGTATGACGTACTGAGAAACTGCTGATGTCTTGCACAAGACAGCATAAGTAGAATCCCCACGTATATCTGTGAGTCAGCTGCAAGTAGCTTCATAGCACACATGCACCCAGCTCATCTCACCATCAGCCACAGTTACCTCACAGGTCTAATCCCTGCTGTTGGGAATCAGTACAATATAGCTCCTGCCTCTGTATGGGAATAGCCACAGAATGCAGCATGCTGAAGAGGTGTCCCATGCAGCTGTGCCCCTAGCTGTAAGCAGCACGCTAGCAGCATTGACACCACTGGATCAATAAGGACATAAACTATTGACATTAACACCTTGCACACCTACCCTGTTACCCCAGGGGAATACAGTGGCTTGCAGCCTGAGACTGTAAGAGTGACACAATGCACCAGCCTGCTACAGATGGCCTGCATCACTACCAAATTCCCTACAGTCTTCTGTCAAAGGCCTGTGTCTCACCAATACTGCCAATGTATGTTATCTCATCGATTCCCAAATAACAACATAACACAGTCCACAGAATGCAAGGCCATGTCAAGAAATCCCAGTAGCATGTCCACCATGTTCTACTGCATGAACTGTGGAGCAACCCCTAAATACTGCTGGGATAAAGTGATAACTATAGGGAACTTATCAGATAATGTTTTGCATAATGTTTGGAAGAGGATAGAATAACAGAAGGGGAGAAGCATGGACGCCATGAAGAGTGTGAAGTCAGAAACTCAGCTGTGTGCTCATACTATCCCTGCCTGCAAACACAGGAATGGGTGGCTACAAACCTGCTTGTAAACCACAATGTAAAGAGGCAATGACCAGAAATATGAGCCCTGCTGCTGGGTAACCTGTGTGAAGCTGTACAGCCGTGAGGTATGGCCACAGCAGGATATGACCATACTGTCATTTTAATGGATGTACAAACATGGGATCCTCAGCCACCACTGTACCAAGGTGCTGAACCATTTGCACAGCCCCTTCAGCAAGTGTCTACAGCTTCACCTCCAGAATGGCATGAGTGTGCAACAATATGTAGGCTGCAGACCACAATATTGGACACAGCTGCATTCACCCTCTGTTCCCCAGGATATTACTGCAAGCAAATACGTATACCTGACAGTAGTTGACATAAAACATCACAGTGTATATATACATATATGTATATGTCTTAATATGTCTGCTAACACCAAAACCATGCAGTAGAAGCAGCACAGACACAATTTCCTACAGTAACCCACTATCCTTTGCCCATTGTGACCCCATATTGTCAACTGATCTACAGATATACAGCAGAAACAGGTTGCTAGCTGTAGGGGTAGAATACAAATGCCTGCACTGGAGTACAACCTACCTGGAATGGATTCACACATTCAGTAAAGAAGGTCATACTGGGCATGTTCCCACACTTAGAGAAACGAAGCCCATGTCTGACAACAAAATAATGAAAGTTCATACTGGACATGCTCCCACACTTACAGAAATGAAGCCCATGTCTGGCAACAACAGTGAACTATACATATCTGACAGTCACAGATGTTTGTGCACACACTCCACATTACACACCAGTCATGCTTTGCACACACATTGGATAGGAATACACACATATATCCAAGGAAAACACACTATAATAGGCCAAACTTACACATACATAGATGTGTGGAAGAGAGTGACAGACAGTGACAAAAAGCCTACCAGCATGAGGCCTGTCCCACCCAGCACACAACCAATTGGCTAAAAACCACATGATGTGCAAATGTCAGTCACTGTAGACATTTACCTCTGGTATCTCTCAGCACTATATATAGTGTCTGTGGTGCTTGTGATAACTGTGTAACATGACTGTACAAGTCATTAATCATCTAACAGTTGTATACACATACCTGTTAAATGTAAAGCTGTGTGTGACTGAGTGTTGTGTGTGTGCTTCCAGATGAATGGTTTACGGCCCATTCACACACACTGCACTCTGCATTGCCCTACTTTAGCAAGCCTGCTGATGTCATTCACCTTGAAATAAACCTTTGGGGAATAAGTAGCCTTATAAGCTCTGTGGCATGTGCTATAACTGTGTAATGCTATAGTGTGATGTACTAGTTAGGTAGGAGTTCTAATCCCCAATATGGTAACTGTTAGACTGTGTGTAGTTGGATGTGTGTGTGTTTAGGAATCAATGCTTTTGTGGCCATTCACAGTCACTACACTCCACACTGCCCTACTTTGGCAAGCCTGTTGATGTCATTCACATTGAAATACACCTTTGGTGAAAGAGTAGCCCTATAATCTCTGTGGCATGTCCTATAACTGAATAATGCTATCGTGTGATGTACTAGCTAGGTAGAAATTCTAATCCCAGACATGGCAGCTGTATTGGTGTGTGTGTGTGTGTGTGTGTGTGTGTGTGTGTGTGTGTGTGTGTGTGTGTGTGTGTGTGTGTGTGTGTGGATCAATGGTTTTGTGGCCATTCATAGTCATGGCATTCTCTAGTGCCCTACTTTGGCATGCCTGCTGATGTCATTCACCTTGAAATGTACCTCTGGGGAAGGAGTTTCTCAGTGAGCTCCATGGCACATGCTATAACTGTGTAATGCTGTAGTGTGATGTACTAGTTAAGTAAGAGTTCTAATCCCAAACATGGCAGCTGTGAAACTCTGTGTGTGTTTGTTTGTCTGTGTAAGGATCAATGCTTTTGAGGCCATTAACAGTCACTACAATTTTCATTGCCTTGCATTGACAAGCCTGCTGATGTCATTCACTTTGAAATACACCTTTGGGGAAGAAGTAGCCCAGTAAGCTCTGTGACGCATGCTATAACTGCATAGTTCTGTCATGTGATGTACTAGTTAGGTAGGAGTTTAATCCCAGACATGTCAATTGTGAAACTATGTGTGTGTGTGTTTGTTGTTTGCCTGTGTAGGGATCAATGCTTTTGAGGCCATTCACAGTCACTACACTTTCCATTGCCCTACTTTGGCAAGCCTGCTGATGTCCTTCACTTTTAAATACACCTTTGGGGATGAAGTAGCCCAGTAAGTTCTATGGTACATGCTATAACTGCGTAATGCTGTAGTGCGATATACTAGTTAGGTAGGAGTTCTAATCCTCGACATGGCAATTGTGAAAATCTGTGAGTTTGTTTGTCTGTGTAGGGATCAATGCTTTTGAGGCCATTCACAGTCACTACAATTTCCATTGCCCTACTTTGACAAGCCTGCTGATGTCATTCACTTTGCAATACACCTTTGAGGAAGGAGTAGTCCAATAAGCTCTGTGGAGCATGCTATAACTGTGTAATCCTGTAGTATGATGTATTAGTTAGGTAAGATTTCTAATTCCTGACATGGCAACTGTGAAACTCTATGTGTGTGTGTGTTTGTCTGTGTAGCGCTAAATGCTTTTGACGCCAATCACAGTCACTGCAATATCCATCGACCTACTTTGGCAAGCCTGCTGATGTCATTTACTTTGAAATACACCCTTGGGGAAGTCGAAGCCCAGTAAGCTTTGTGGCATGTGCTATAACTGCTTAATGCTGTAGTGTGATGTACCAGTTAGGTAGAAGTTATAATCCCAGACATGGCAACTATAAAATTCTGTGTGTGTGTTTGTTATCACTATCCTGTGTGGAGGTAGCTGTGAGTGTGCAATAACAAGACTCATTGTTTAGAGGGTTTTGCAAATTTCTTATATGGTGAGCCTAATATATGTCACAATGTCCACCTAACAAGGACAACAGATGTCAAACAGCAGAGAGGCTGGTGTAGACAATCCATACCCTTGCATGTGACACCATGGCTTGGGGAACAATATAGGCAATCCTTGTATTACCCAGAGAACACTCTCCACTCATGTCTCATTACACAAACACACTTGGCTAGGCAACAACCACTATGTTGATAGTTCTCTGCATATTGCCCACAGATAGTAACCGTGGTGTGATTGCAGTGGACTACAGAGGACATGGCACCCTGTCCCATCCCTAAAATAGGCAAATCATTCCATACCGTGGTCCTTTGCTATGTTCCCCACTGGATACCTGCAACAACTGTAGAGCCAGCAAATGTAACCCACAAAGGAAATACCATGCCTTATACACATGCCTTTATGGACAGATGCCACTGAATACCTGTATCATGCTGTCAATATAGGTGCAGGGACAATCTGGTTTCCATTTCCAGTCCAAACCACATGAGGTCAGGAATGCCACATCAGATGAGAACAATTTGTCCACACAACATGGCCTGCACACCCCAGGTACACTTCCATATGTCACAGAACATGCACGTGGGACATGTGCACATCCCAGACACTGTCCATGTTATGGAATAAAGAACACATACATGGCAAGCACTGCACAGCACTGGCCACCCACAATAGTAACCCAGATGAGTTGATGGTGAATACAATACCCACCTGTGTTGGCCAATCATGGGACTACACCCCTGAGCCACACTGCAGACCATTGTCATGTGGCCTGATGCCAAGGTATACCATTTTCCTAGCCTTGTACAGCTTTGTGACACAGTCAAGCACTATACACTTGTAAAGCAATGAACCCATGCATGTCAGTAATGGAAAACATGTGTCTGTGTGTGTGGTGATTAATGATTTGGATGCCATTCACACTCACTATACCTCCTGTTTCCCTACTAAAGCATGCCTTCTGATGTCAGTCACCTTGACATACTCTTTGTCCATATATTAGCCTGATAACCTCTGTGGTGCATGGGATACCTGAGTAATACTGTAGTGTAGCAAACTAGTTAGTTAGGGATTCTAATCCTGACCGTGCCAGCTGTGATAATGTGTGTGAGTCCCTGAGAGAGTGTGGCTGTGTCGTCCTTGATACCTGTTCTTGTGGACGGGCACATGTAGTACACCTAGCTTATCCCTCTTTATCACTGTTGCTGATGTCACTTACCATCAAATATACATTTGAACAACTTTCTAACATGTAAGCTCTGTGGCACATGCAATAACTACATAGAAATGTAATAACAATACATAGTTAAGCAGGGGTTTGGAACACTGTACTGATAAGTGTGCGACACAAATATGCTTAGCTTTTACTCTGCTACCCCCTCCCTGTCTTACTTTCTCTCTGTTTATCTCTCTCCCTCCCTCTCTGGTGGATGTGAAGAACTACACCTGCTTTGCTTAGGCAGTAGCTTGTGTTTTGTAAGTGATGCTCATAATCAGCTGATGACCTGTGCATGAATTGCAGTCCCCCAATAGCTGATTGCATGTGTAACAGCTGTGGTAACATTCCTTTAGCCAATTGCATGGAAACACACTCCTATAACTAGGAACATGACGTGAGTGTTGTCCCTTTTCATTCACTGTGAGCAGGACTTCATGTTGGTGTTTGGCAAACAGCATCACAGAGGGTAGTGGGATGCACCTCTAACAACATACACTGTGGAGACAAGCCAACAAACAGGAGGACGATGTTCCAGAGATGACTACAGAATGTAAGTCTTGCTCTTCTGCATTTGAAGTAATGTTGGTTTAACAGGGTTTGTGTGGATATGGCTGGTCTACATGATTTAATACCTGTCATGACAGTAGGGCTATTTGCAGACTGGCCAGTGTTTGGAGTCTTACATGTGTTGTATTAATTACAGATTACCTATCTTTAAAACTGCAGTAGCATAGTCTGAGGACTGCAGTCAGTACATTGTGACAGCCATGAGAGTTACTGACTTCATATCCCTCATAGAATATATGTCATAACAAACCCTGTTACACCAGTAAATGTATGAGGTTATCACAGTAGCGTGTCAATATTGATCCTGTGTTTGTGCCTCCAGCCACAACTCCATCAACCTTTGTACATATGTCATGCAGTAAGAGGTGCATATGTTTAGTACACCATTATTTATTGACATCATACCTGATAACAAGCCAGTGAGATATCAGACTGGTAGACATGTTATGTATAGTAGGGATTATATTTGAGGACAAAACCTGGACATTCTGTCATAGTGTGTACAGTAGCGAGGACTGTGTACTTATGGTGACTGTCGACAGTGTGTATTGCTAATATGTACCTTGGCCTGTGTACAGACTTTGGTAGATGTCATTGTTATTTATCCTGTTCTATCTGATGTTCCATGCTGCTCCAGTGTATGGTACCCTACTGCCTTACATGTTTGTAGGGCCAAACACACAATGTCCCATACCTCAGTCAAGCATCCGAATACACTGTGCATTGGCCCAGTATATGTAGGTTTAGTGTCCGAGTGGCACATAGAGGATGGTGTTGATCAGACAGTCCATATACTGTAATATTAAGCATGCTTACCATAAGTGGCTTGTGCTGTGTTTCATTGGTTGTAGGTATGGGCTTTCTCACAGGTGTCTGTTACTCCATGCTGTTACATGCCTGTAGAGCCTGCTATATTTGCAGGTACATGTGTATTGCCCCATAAGAAATGTAGGCCAGTATTGTGGTAGTCTGCCTGTAGTTTGCACAGTGCTTTGTGACATGCCTAGCAGCTCAGTGTACTTACCCAGCGTGATGTTATGTCCAGATATTTGTCAGATGTACTGTTGCTGGGCCACCATATTGATGTGTATTTCCGACAAAGCAGTGGGATGCTCTACAGATGTATATCACTAACTAGTGGGCAGTATGTGGGCTTGTTACCTCTGCCCCACTGGTTATTATGTGTCAGGACAGACAGGAGTGTGTGCATGCATAAACTGTGTGAGCATATGTATTCCAGTATTTACATGATATACCCATTTACATGGCTAACATCCACATTGTCAGGCTTGGGCCACACGTCTTGCACTAAGGGGGTCTGTGTATACCTCTGGACTGACCACAGTGTGTCTGACTGTCCACATTTATTGGTCATATCTCTACTGTATTCCACATGACCATTAATGTGATATCTGTTCATAGGTAACGAAAACACGGACTGAACCGACAACTGAAAACTATCTGTTCATAGGTTCATAGGTTCATAGGTTGGTACTAGGCTATCAGCCCTAGGGCCTATGCAAGCCTAGACATAACAATTCCCTGGCTATTTCTTCCCATACTATTTACTTCCCTGCACCCCTGTCTAGCAGGGTGACTGACATGATCCCTGGGGTGAATTTCCTTTCTTCCATCCAATCATCAAGGTTCCTTTTGAAGAGGGCCAAAGAGGCACTCTGCTTGACATGTATGGGCAGTATATTCCAGAGTCTGGGGAGTCTCTGGGTCAGGAACCTATCCCTCCAGCATGTTTTGTTTATTGTGATGACAAGGTTTAGATCCCTGGAGGATGTGGCTCTGAGGGATTGAGATTTCTTTAAGTGTAGCATGTCCAACAGCTCTGGGCTTGACATGGCCTTGTATGTTAAGCAGAGATCGCCTCTGAGTAGACGATATGCGACAGAGTATAGCTGGCGTTTTTTAAGGTGGTCAGCGTAAGTCATCTGCTTTAGGCCTGTGATTCTTTTAGTGAGGTATTTCTGTGGCCTTTCCAGCTTTTTCAGATGTCTTGAGAGGTACATACCACATGGGGCATTGTATTCTATAATGGGTCTAATGAGGGATGAGTACAGTGGGACAATGACCTCCTTTTTTCTGGATGAAAAGCTCTTAGTGATTAGGTGTGCCACATAGAAGGATTTCCTGACTGTTGTGGCGATGTGGTTATCGAAGGTGAGATCACTGTCCACCTGTGTCCCTAAGTCTCTTATCACACTTTCTGTGTTTAGTGTACTGCCACCTATGTGCTAATTCATGGGTACATGTTTTTTCCCAAAGGCGATAAATATACATTTCTTGGCATTGAGCTTGAGCCCATGGCTTTAGCACCAGGCATCTGTTTCTGTAAGACCTTTTGTAGAGTATCCACATCATTTGAAGATTCAATAATGGCTCCCAGTTTGCAACCTTCTGCGAACTTTGTTAGCAAGAGTCCCTTAGTGTTGGTCTGTACTTCAGAGAAGTAGATGCCAAACAAACAAGAGCGGTCCCAGCACTGAACCCCAAGATACTCCACTTGTCACTTGTCTGGAGCTGGATTTGGAGTCGGCGACTTTTACAGTGTGGGTTCTGTCAATAAGCCAGTTGGCAACACATTGGGTGACATAGGGATTAATGCCCAGCTTAGTAAGTTTATCTATGATTCCAGAATGAGGGATGGTGTCAAAGGCCTTGGTGAGGTCTAGATAGGCTGTGTGGACCACCTTACCCTTGTCCATGGCTATAGACACTGATTCGAAGAAGTCAATCAGGTTCAGGAGACAAGATCGGCCCTTCACAAACCCAAACTGGGTGGGGTTTAGAGTTTGAAGGTTGCCAATGTCTTTGTTTATAAGTTTGATGATAATACGCTCCATGGCCTTGCACATAAGGCTTGTCAGACTGATGGGCGGTAGTTTCCGGGACCCAAGGTGGACCCCCCCCCTTGTGGAGTGGGATAACTGTAGCTGTGCGCCACTCAGTGGGCACGAACCCTGATGTGAGGCTATGATTAAACATGACACTTAGGTGAGGTGCCAGTTCATATTGTAGTTCATGTAGTACATAGCCTGGGATGTCATCTGGTCCATGGATGCTGTATTCTTAGCTTTGGAGAGTGCATTTTTTACCTGCGTGGCCGTTATTACCGGAACTTGGCAATCTTCCGGTATTGAGATGGGTCATTTAGGGGGTGAGAAGGGAGTGAAGTTGGCAATGAAACGATCTGCCGGGATATTGGCAATGTCCTTGGGATCAGTATTTTTAATGCCATTCTGTTTAAGCTCAGAGCAGATATGAGTATTGCCATTTAGATTCTTGACATAGTTATAGAATGCCTTATGGTTGTCTTTGGAATCTTTGGCAATTTTATTTTCGTAACTAGCTTTGGAGGATTTTATGAGGGATCTCAGTTTCTTACTGAGGCTGGTAAGGGAGTTTTCTGCATCCTGGGATTTTCCTCTTTTCTGCAACAGTTTCTTCCTTTTGTTGTAAAGTTTGTTTATGGTACTGTACTATGATGATCTTATGATGTATGTCAGTAACTGATGGCATACATGTTAATAGCAGATGTGACCTCCCACACACAACATTTCTGTTAAGACAACCTCTGTTACAGTTGCAACAGTCTACATTTATACCTGCAATGCTTACATGACATCCCCTTGCACTAAGAGGTTGTGACTATTCGTGATGAGGTATGATTCCACTCCATGTTATGGACATATGTTAAACATATATGTATGTATATATGTATATATACATATATATATATATATATATATATATATATATATATATATATATATATATATATATATATATATATACATATACATACATAGCATACATGCATAGCGAACGGAACACATGCACACATGGAACCACAGTGGCCAGTACAACAGCATGCAGGTACATTGATAGCAACATGCCACCAATGTGGGAATATTTCAACATGGCACATGCATAGAAACAAATTTCAATATTTATCAAACAATAGGACATATGTTCCAACAGTAGATGTAATTGTACACATTCCCATTGAGTTGTGTATTTAGATTATTGTTGCAGATATGATGGGGGGGATGTCAGTTAACAACTTGTATATCGCTGTAGTTCTCATTAGTTTCTTAGTCAGTGCTGTAATCTGTACCTTACAAGTATGATTACACTACCCTATGGCCTTAGTTTGGACAGGTATGGTTGTAAACAACTATATACGTGAACTGCGTTTTACCTGTAGTATACACCTCTTACCTGGTATACCTGTGGAGGTATTCTTTGTTAACACTACCTGACTGTTTCTACGCATATTCCCAGATTCCAGGTTGATGTTATGCACATACCTCTCCATCTCATACTGCACACACTCTGGGCAAGTCTTGACAATATGGAGGTGAAACTGGGACATATTTTGACTATTGTCCTCATAAACCTTTGGTGAGTTGCTACAATGACAGGTTTATTTTCATATACATTTTCTGAATATTTACAGGTCTGACAGTCAGTTATATGTCATTAAATGCTGCCTAACTGTTAGAGATTATCACACTGATATGCCAGGGGGACAGAGTAACAGGCCAATATGGGTCAATTATCTGGACATTCTGGACAAATCTGTACAGTTGAGGGATATGATTTTGCATACAGCTTACTACCACTCTCAGGATTTAAACCATGGCTGTGTCTGCTAAAAATAAAACAGTGTACATCACAGTTGAGTGTGCTATATAGATATTGCTGTGTATCTCTTCTCTGATTTCTGTTTATAAGTCTCCCATGGTTTTACAATCTGACCTTGTAATTACAACACTCTTATAATGGGTTTCCGAGACAGTTTTATTATGTAGCACTGTGTGGATGAGAAACTGCAACACTAACAACGCAATACAATACCAGACTAAACAGTACCAGTCCAGGATTATAGTTTTTATTTTTAGGCACAGTTTTTGTATCTGACAAACCTGTGGGGGGAATGTTTGTTAACAATACCTCAATGTTGCCACACATATTACCAGATTCCACATTATTATTATGAGCATACGTTTCACTCTGTTACTGCACATACTCTGGTCATAGCTTCACAACATGGGGGTGGGGATGGGACATACTTTGCTTATTACTCTCATCACATTTTGGTGAGTTGCTAAAATGACAGGTTTGTTCTTATAGCTATATTTCTGACAGTTATGATGTCTGACAATCAGTTGTATGTCATTATTTTCTGCCTAAACTTCTGGGATCATCCCACTGATGTGCCAGGGAGACAGGGTGATAGGCAGGAGAATTACACCAATTATCTGGACATACTGACAATATATGTACAGTTGTGGGGTATGAGTCTGCATACAGCTTACTACCACTCCCAGGATTTGAACTATGGCTGTGTGTGCAAAAAATGCAATACTTCACGTCTCTGTTGAGTGTGCTATTTGGATTATGTTGTCTGTCTTTTCACTGTTTTCTGTCTAAGTCTCCCTCAGTTGTACAATATGATCTTGTGATTACAACAGTTGTATACAGGCATTCCTACACATTTTATTTATGTAGCACAGTGTGGGTAACAGTGCTTAATACAACAGTACCATTAAGAGAAATCAACACTACATTACCATATGATACCAGAGTAAACACAACCAGTCCAGGAGTTAGACCTTTATTACCAGGCTGTTATGCTTTTATTTACTTCCTGCCATATTGCTGGTTTATTCAGTACATGCCATACACAATACAGGTTTTATACTTGCAATTAACTTTCTACTACTTTTAGATTTATTTCTTATGACGGTACATGCAAGATTATTACTAACCTGCCTCATGACACAGCCTCTGCAGCCTGCAAGCATGGGCTTCCTGATTCACAGCCCGCTTTGCTGCCATTTTCAAAAACATAAGAGGAATATTTAGCCATACCTATCCATAATATACATGAGCTGGAAATTATTAAACAGGTAGTAGGATGAGTACCTTACACACGGCTGGGACATCACCCAACTGCCTAGCGTCTTGGATCCACTGATCGAAGAGCTCCCTCTTTCTCTGTTTCAGGTCAGCATAGTGATGCCTAACTTGCTCACCAGTTCAAGGGATGCCAGTGGCACTGGTGGGGTCAAAGGTGAGATGGTCCCAGGCTTCCGCTTTATATTGGGAATCCTGGTACTGGCCCTGCAGCAGTCTCTGGTTATGGTCTTTTACAAGGAGTCCTGCCATCACTTTGGACTCCTGGATGCCCCTGCGCTGCACTCAAAAGTGTGATCCTTCTCTGACACCAGCCATAGTGTCTACAGGAGGAAGATGCAACCAGTTTTGAGATGTATTCCCTCCTGTGGGGTTTAAATAGGGCTGATTTCCCACACTTTGCCATGATTGGACAGCTTTGAAAATGCTAAGCTATAGGCAAACCTGCTTACTAAGGTTGGCATTGCTTAAAGGGGTATACCAATCGGCAAATTGATTTAGCTGGGCTACCCATTGCTTACACCTAGTAAGCAGGGGTGTGCAATGCTTAGTGTTGCTTATTTTTAAATTTGCACACTATTTGCTGTTTGGCATTGTTTTATCATTCATTACGTTATATATCTGTTTAGTATCCGTGATTCATGTGTATGTACACTGTAGGGTGTCCTTGTGTTTAATGGGGGATTTCAACACTTTATTACAATGGCACCTCACATCTGGACTTAATGCAGTACTCCAGTTCACATATATATGTTATGTAGTAGGTTATACAACATAACACTGTTTATAGATTCCTTTCACATGTAAATTGTGATTTTGCTATAGTGAGGATCTGTTTGGGTATACCTCCATTTTATGTAAAGCTGTGATGGCTTACTGGTTAACTGCTTTGGCTATAGTGTGCAGGATCCTGGGTGCAAGGCCTGTTTATTTTATTGATGGGCAGAACAGGGGCTGTTAGATACAGAGTGATTAAAGCACTTTGCACAGGTTTGCATGATGGTAAGCAATGCTTATTTCTGGTTAAATATGCTTACAGAGAGTTAGCTTCAAAATTGCTAACCTGTGTGCACATTGCTTACCCCCATGCAGACAGGCTTAAACCCACTTACTACTTCTTAATAGTGCTTACTCCCATTTAACCCTGCACTAATTTAGAAAGTAATGAAACAAGGGTCTTGGGAAAGTGTTAGATTTGGACACTTTATGGATTTATCATTCATTACACATTATACCTTCCTTTAGTATCCCTGATTCATGTGAATGTATACTGTATAGGGCAATTGTGTTTATCTGTGGATTTTACCACATTATTACAATAATACCTCACATCTGCACTTAATGCAGTACTCCAGTTTACAAATATATGTTATTTAGTAGGTTATACAGCAAACAAATGTTCATAAAGTGATTTCACATGGAAAATGGAATTTACTACAGTGAACATCGAACCGGGAATGACTGTTCACAAAGCGAATGCTCTGACAACTACACTATTGTGGACTGCTTCAATTGAATGTATCTTGCTATTTATCTTCTTGTGCTATTTAAGCTACAGTATGCATAGTTACGCAATGGGCAAACCTGTGCACCTACGGTTAAATTTAATCTGTTTGATAAAAAAAATTCTCTAATGTTATTTTCTCTAGGAAGGGACAGGTTTCACTTATTGCTGTGGATTTCTGCATGCATCTGCACATTTGGCAGACATACTAGCAACCCTGCATACCTCTCAACCTCTTCAGGCAAACTATCTGGTCAAAGCTTGACAACATGTGGTACAACTATGGATGTATTTTAATTATTAAAATTGTCATCATCAACAGCCAGCCTTTATAATGAGTCAGAGGTAAGAGTAGAGATAGAGTGATACTCACTTTAGACTTTATTTTGACATAAGGTTGTGGTTGACTCTTCAGACTTAATTGTATAAGTCTGAAGAAGCCTTTGGCTTAAGCTTAAGGAAGCCTTTAGTTTTGCTTGGCTTTTTATTTATGTTGGCAAAAGTTAATAAAAACGGACTCTTCTGTAACTGGATCGTGTCTGCCTGACTTTATTTTGCTTCTTGGGGAACTACGCTTTATACCATTTGGAGGGATTTTGCTTGATGTTTGATTCTTTCAGTATTTTAATTAATGTTCTTATAAACTTGGGAAATTTGCTAGAGTAACAGGATTTGTTTTAATATACATTTTCTAACTGATTTTGGTGTCTGAGATTCAAATGTATGCCATTATTTAACGGCTTCAATCCTAACATCATTCCATGATTTCCCAGTACAAATGGTGTACAGGCCAACTGTATGGGCAACAAATCTGGACATTCTGCAATGATTTGTACAGTTGGGAGGTATGCAACCTGCTATGAGCATTCTCACTCATTGTAATTGTCAAACGGCACTTCCTGAGTGCAGGGGCATGTGGATTGTGAGAGCTCTGCTCTCAGACACAGCCCCTACACTCTGTCCATGCCCCATGTCCATTTAGGAGCAGATGCAGCGCACCTTCATTACTATGCATGGTGTGCTGCCGTGCTGCTCTTAAACAGTCATTTCTGTGCAGGAATAACGTATTCCTGCATAGGAGATTAGTGAATCCTGGGGATTAACACTGAATATAAATCTTAATGACATGTACCTGTCTAACTGTTCAGAATGCCTTCTAACCCAATGTATGTTTGCCCTGCTTGCTAATATTTTACATGTTTATGGAAAATCATTATAAACATGCATTTCTCATTTTACCCTGTAGAGAGATAGCTGCCAGTACACCATAAACTGGAGCTTTTGCAAGTGCTACTGTATAAATTATAACATCAGTTTGTCATATGGTCATTATTTTGTTGTCATTGTTTTTGGTGGTGGTGGTTTGTCTTTTGCCCATGCAATTATCTTCCCATGTTACTATATTGTCGGCAGTCATACTTACCCTCTTCAGAGACTTGTATTTGAATATACATGGATTGATGGATTAGATCTACCTGGAGTTGTGGCCTGATTCAGTCACCTCTATCCATGCCTCCAGCCACTCCACACATGCTTACTTATAAAGATATGAAACTCCTTCCCTCTCATTACTACTTATCTGTCCCTGCCACAGTAACTTGACACTAGCCAAAACAAACATCTATAATTTCACACACATGATACAACTTCTCCTGCACCTGTGAACTCCTGTCTGTCTCCAGATTTACCACCTGTGCTAAGTGTGAAACACACCTATAAAAATCCATCATTGATAAAACAAAGGTTTACATTATGTTAACTATGCTACTATGCTACCTCTGTTTATAGCTGTGCCATTGTGATAAACACCTATAATCTTAACCATCTTTCATTTCATGCTACCACGTCAGCAACTCCAGGTGACATGAAAAATACTAAACCTGGTGGACAAAAACTGCTCTTACCTATTAAACAGGGAACTTCCCTAGCAACCTGTAAAACTTGTCTGGAAGACTGAATAGATAATCGTAAATTTTCGCTGGCTATATGTGGAGGGTGTCTGCTTGATGGGTGACACTATTAGTCTTACACAGTACTGGATGATGTGGCTGACCTACTAGATGGTGTCCTTTGGTTGTAAGCTTAGTACGAAGCTTTGAATCTATCTGCAGTCATATGACACTTTAACCTCTTTAGAAAATGTTACCCATCTCACTGCAGCCATTGGCCAATAGCTTTCACAACATCTTCCACTCCTTTACATCAAGTAAGGACTTCTGCTCCATTCTCCTTCTGAGTTACAACATAAACCTTTCCATAGCAGTTCGTCCGTGAAGAATGAATTGACGTCGTGTAGATTGTAATGTATTGCTGTTATCATAACTGATGATCCAATACCTTTCATCACAGCTACTATTGAAATGTTTTGTAAAGCTAGCTGTCTCCCTCTTATTCAATTTTACTTGTCACAAAATACATTCTTAACAACAATGACAACAACAAAATCTGTTATCAGATAATTCCCACCATCATGTTATTAGAATTTCTCACCATTTTCTCATTTGTGATGTCCATCTAATACACTCCAAAACAAACAGTAAATTGAATTTATCCAACAATTATCCACACAAATCAACATTCATCTTGTATCACTATTGAGCAATGGTAGGATAATCAACTACAAAGTGAAATATGGACCTCACAAAATATATACATCAGAAGAATTAACATCTGATCCAATTCTAAATGTAATAACATAGCTAAGTAATCCCTCTCAGTTGCATTTTTAATGGCAGTGTTATCTGTTATGTCAGGTGACATTCAAATCTATCCCCACCTAATAACTTCTAACAGTGTGTGTTCTTCTACAAATAGTTTATCAAAATCTCAAACAGCTCTAATAATAAAACAATACGTGCCACCCCTTCACATGTCTATGTCAACTATTTCTCTAATTTTCTATCTCAGCAGCTTCTTCCTCCTCAAGACTTTTGGCAAATTCAGTATTGCTTGCATTCAACTTAGCCTTAACAACAAATGTTGATATGGATTCCTTAACATAAACCTTTTGTCTTATCAGCCATAGAGACTTGGCTCAAGGATGAATGCCAGTCTGCACAGTACTTCATCAGAATGCCATCATATTCTGTGATAATGGACCGACCGGGCCTTCATACAGCTGAGGAGTTCTAGAAATGATTAATAAAAACTGCATCTTTCAATTTATGGTTACTAAAAGAAGTGCTACCCAACTGGACACTGATCCTAACAGGTTAATGAACAAAATTGCAAATGAAATCAAGAAAGCAAAAGTTTCATAGTTAAAAGTTGTCCCCAATGTTTACTAAAAAAGCTAAAGCTGAGTACATAAGAAACAGACAGAAGTCTCTTTTAAGACAGCCTTAAAGCACTCTGAAATGACTGGTCTAGCAACTTTCAGACACAACCTAGATCCTATAACCCCCTGAATATTAATATGCTGAATGATATTAGAACACTTAAAGTGAATGCCCTCCCACCACCACACTCGCTATTAAACCATCCATGCCCATTCATGCTTCATCCAGCTAAGGATGTTTTACTTCTAATGTCACTCCTTCATTCTGCTTCAAAGCTCTGACTACAAAACATAAATCAAAAGCTGAAGTGCTCCCTGGTTTGGCAAAACTTCATTTTCTCACAGACTGCACATTAGATTCCTCATACTGACTGCTCCGTTAATAACCATTATATGTACCCACATGTTTGGTTTAGCTATAACAGCATGCACTTTACCTCTTAGCAGGAAACATGCATACATTTCTTACACTTAATATCTAAAGCTCATTCTTTAAAAGTCCATCTACTGACCCATTGATATACTTCATCATTCACCAAAATTGCTTGAAGATCTGCATTATGATTAAATTGATGACCATTATGAAAAGAGATAATATTTTTTTCAGATTTGGCTAAAGATCTGTAATAGCTATTTATTTATATAGTAGCAAATCAAATTTATGAATACATGGTGTAAGGCAGCTTAGCTGGCAGAGTAATTTTTTTCTAACTGGAGTTTTACCTTACAGGTTTAAGCTATTTTATGGTGCTTATTTGTTATAGCCATGTTTTATTATTGACTTTGTATCTCTTTGTCCAGCTAAGGCTACCAGTTAAAGTCTTCTATGTAGATAATTTCATATCCTATGCAAATATTGTGGCTTCTATATGACTGTTGTTTGAGGGTCTCCCAAGGATGAAAAGTTGCTCTGAATCATGGAGGTGGATCCCATTTCCCTGAGGACAACTGCAGGGACTGCTGTCTCATGACAGTACCCAAAGTTTCTTTATATCATCAGGGGCAAGTAGTAGGGACCCACTATCTCTCACCCTATCTTAGGACTCTGTACTGTAATGCTTGGTTAGTCAGCAGTAAGCACAGTATTATTTCTGACCTGTTGCATAATTTTGACTTAGCATTCATAACAAAGACTCAGAGTCCTCATTTGGCTGCTGCTATTCCATCTGGAATCTTGACCATACACGGTCTTAAAAGAGGTAGGGTTGGGGGTGGTATTGTGCCGTGTATTAAAACTAAGGTTAGACTGACCAAAGTGGACACTAGAGAAACCATCTTCTTTGAACATGTCCTAGTTGCAGGAGTGTGTTTTAGGTTTCACCTAAAATACATTCCACCAGGTTGTGTCAGGACATTCCTAAGAGTTTACTGACTTCCTCATTGATTCAGTCTTGATTCACGAGCACATTATGGTGACAGTGAACTTTAATATCTGTGTTGATAATGATTCAATGTCTCTTGCCCATGACCTCAATGTGGTTATTAAAGGCTTTGGGTTTGCACAAGAAATTACATCTGAAATTCATAAGAGTGGGTATACACTGGATTTAGTCTTCCTTTTAGATTTTGTCTCCTCTATCATGGTCAGCCCATTTCATTCTTCACATACTGTTAATTCTGCCTAATGTGAATATCCCCTGACCTGGATCTAAGGGAGATGTGAAACTTGAGTCATATCACTGATGCTATATTCTGCAATGCACTTTCTCTCAGTTTCCTGGTTCTGTGGATGCCCTGGTGAAGCCAAACAGTAGTTCTGTCTGCCATGTCTTGGACTCCTTAGCCCAAAGTCATGTTTGACTTGTCTCTGTGAAGAGATATGAACCTTGATTTGGCTATTCCCTTCATGCTATGTGAAGATTTCAGCACAGGTTCAAGCATTGTTAGCATCAGGCTGACCTTTGGAGTGATAAGATTGAGCTTAATGGGAATCATGCTAATTTTCAAGCTGAGATTTTCCAAGAAATGGCTAAATAGCTTTCAGTGGATATCTACTCATGGCTAAGTGACCAGCTACACTTTGCAGGGTGGTGGAGCGGCTGCACAGACCAGCTTGTTTAGCCAACAGGTAACATTGCCTTCATTGGGTCATCTCTCCTTCCAGCTGACCCTGAGGGTAGCAGATTAAATTCTTTGTTTCCCTTTGGCAGAGTTCTCTATTCCAGATTTTGCTTGGGTTCATTACCATTGCTAACAGTCTGTGACCAAAAACTTGTGGACTGAACCCTTCTAGATCTAGACTATTTTTGGCCAGCCTTGATGTACTATGTTCAATATTTTATAGTATCTTGGTATTATCTTCTTGCAGAATTTCAGCTAGGGTTCTTGATTGGTTTTCTTCTTACTCATCGAACTGTATTCATTGAGTCTGTTGTTGACTTAATTTTCATCCTATTGTCTTGAGTGTGGAAATCCATGGGATTTATTGGGGGCCTTTTTTACCCCTTTGTATATGTTACCACACATACATGGCTCAGTTCAAATCATTTAAAACTGAACACAGCAAAGACTGCGGGAATTGTAGTTCATGCAACTCTGAGAGATTCCTCTGCTTCTACATTACCAAAGTGTATATTGTATGCAAAAGATATTCTTGAATTTTTTCAAAAGGTGCATAAATTGGGTATAATTAGCAACTCACAGTTGATATTTTGGGACCAAATTTCAGCTGTTGTGAAGTTTTCTTACTTCTACCTAAATAATATATCCAGGTTTAAACACCTAATATCTCAATCCAGTCTCTCTATTGTTGCTCATGCAAAGGTCTCCTTCAGATTTGAGTACTGTAAAGCCCTATTCCTGGGGCTACCTAACATTAAGTTGGAGCATTTCCAAATAGTGCAGAATTCTGTAGCAAGGCTACTGACTGGTACCTCACGTTATCATCACATTTCACCAGTTCTACATAGCCTTCATTGATTTACAATGCACTAAGGGGTTTGTTTCAAGATCCTGATGTTAGCATATATCTCCATTTATGACCTGAGTACTTACTACCTGAAGGAGATTATTGAACCCTACTACCCTGCATGGGTTTGCATTCAATCTCTGAATGGCTGCTAGCAGTTCCATGGGTGAATGTAGAAATACCTGATTTCTGCTCATTTCATTATCAGACCCCTTACATGTGAAACACACAATCTTGGTGGCTTCAGGAGTGCTTCACAGTTGCTGTGTTTAGTCAGATGTTAAAAACTTATTCGTATGATTTCACATATGATCACTATGGATGATGTCTTATTCCTCTATTGCTACTTTTATTTTTGTTTTTCATATATTTTTAATCGCAGTGATACTTTGGTCTTAAAGCACCTTAATAAGCTTGAATGTGAACTTAAATAGATATTAAAAAAAGCTTTCATTCAGTGCACCACAATAAACTACACTGTGTATTATCTACCTTAGGTTTGGGGAAAGATGCAATTAGATGGCATTCCTCATTCTTTCAACTACAATTTTAGTACCTCAGCAGACAATGGAAATCCTAAAGTGAAGTCTTGTAGGTATCACTTCTAAACCCTATGCTCTATTTACTAACAACTTCCCTTCTAATCTTTAGACCATTAATTGCACATTCCATATCAATAACACAGCCAGCCTTGACTTTGCCACTTTATTCTGTGAGCTACAACAAAAGCTTCGAATAAAATTCAATAATCTGTCAAACTGGCTTACTGATTATGACTGTACTATCAATTGCCATAATCCTCGTGTATGCATTTGAAATTGTAAAAAAAAAAAAAAATCCAACACCCATTTGGCACAAAAAATTCAATTATTCCTTCAGTGTCTCAGGGAAAGTACTTTGGTATCTATGCTACACCATCATTTCACATCTACTCTCCAAATTTACCAAATACTAAATAGGACACTAAACCAGCTTAAGTATACCTGCAAATTCTCATTTATATATGTATATATACATTGAAAACAAGAAAAGTTATGGAAAATAATTATGGTTATACCTAAAGTACAGTAGTGCTCTCATGCAAGCTGCCACTAGCAGAATAAGGCAGTTTATCACCATTTTCAGTGGTAGTGAATTGCATTACTTCACAATAGATAAACATCAACTAATTATTGACAACAGTGAAGTCATCTCTTCAAATGAACTTACTTTCAAACTGCATTTGAATAGGTAGCTACTTGCTCCATCAAACTCCCAGTCAATGATGCTTTTTTGCTGGCATGGCTACCATTCAAATATGTCCTGAGTGAAAAATCCTTTTTGATATCATCAACGCATCAAGAAATGTATTGCTTGAACGTCTTAGAAAACAAACATTATATCCATTATTCAGGGAAAAGGTTAGCTACATACTTTAAAAATAAATACAAAATAACTTCTGTCCAGGATCTTGGTTACTAACCATAAGTTTGTTTAGTTTTGTTTCATTTAAAGTCTTCTTCTTCTTGTATATGTTTTGAACACTGCATGTATATCAATGCAATTATGTGACTGTAAACTGCAAGGATGCATGGAATTATCATAAGTATTTATAAATAACATTAATATGTTTTTATTTTTGTCAAATACTTTTTGTAACAATTTTCTGTACTGAAAATATCTAGAATTGTGTGCACATCAGTTTGTGCTTTGCTGTTTGCCTGTTCATTTGGGAGTTGGGTGAAAAGTCTGATGGGCCAGTCTAGCCTCCTGAACAGCACACTTTAATAAAAGCAAACAATATTTTTTTCTACTTAGTTAGTGAAATGATCCACAAACAAATATTTATTTCAACTTAGTGAAATGATCCACAGGGTAATTTTCCTAACATCATACACAAGTACCTTTCTTCAACTACTTTTGCTGCCATATCATTTTACTCACTCAGTTTGCAAAGTGTTTAATAAAATTAATTGGATGGTATAGTTTTTTTTAGAAAAGCTAGTATGTTTTTCCATATATATATATATATATATATATATATATATATATATATATATATATATATATATATATTATATGTGTGTGTGTGTTTATAATGAATAATAGCTAGTGACTTTGATCAAAACACAAAACAACAAACTCACCAGTGATTACTATTAATTGTCATTAAAATCATCAAATATAAACCAATAAGGTACATTTGTGATTAATAAAATTGAGACAAAAAAATGCTTTATAAGTGGGAGACTCCACCTCTACACCTGTGGAAATTAAATATACTAACTGCAGTGTCACATAAACTTGAAGAAAGGGCAAAAAAACTTGAATTATGTAAAAATTGATATAATGAACTTTGATAATTACATAATTTGAAAAACTGTACCAGAGATGTATAACACCACTGATTCACAATGAGATAAAATGCATGCAGCAATTAACTCGTATAATGCCACTGAAGTATGTGAAAAAGCTTTTCTGCAGAGTTGTAAAGGAATAATTCCTGAATCTTGTATTCTGGCTGTGCACCAGTAGGTGGTCTTCTAAATGTCAATGTGTTCTGTGGACAGCCAGATGATGTAACTCCAGTAGCTTAATGATTGGTAGATGAGGTCAGAGGAAGGGTTTAGCTATTTCTGCAGGTGTTTCCTCAGCACTAGTCCTTACTCCTTCCCTGCTGCTCTGGTATGCATCTAGTTTTACAACCCCCAGTGTTATATGGGGTATGTAGAATGTACATTGTACAGCCGCATGAAAATGCAGTCCAATGCAAATAAATAAATAAATGCATTTTACTGCAAAGTAAGGGACTGCAGTGGAAGTGCTGAGTTACATTTAAAATGGCTTGACACTTTATTTTCATTTCAGAGCTGCAATATTACTTAAAATGACATATTGTCTTTGTAGTGCAGGAACATTATGTTATGTATTAGAAGTTCTTCATGAATCCTTCCACCAGATTTTTTTTATTTCTTTCCTTTCTTGGTTTCTGTAAGGAAAATATTAAACATGGTTGCATACCCGATTTTAGAGAAGATATTGATTTGTTGCAATTGTTTTTTGTTAAACAAGAATCAGAACTGGCATCACTGAGTGTGTAGTACATTTATTTTATTTTGCTATCATTTTTTTAGGCACGAATATCATGTTAAACTCTCTCTTCCAGTCAGCTGTACTGCAAGGGTAACATAGCAACATCTGAAAAAGGAAAGCTATCACTCTGCTTTCTTCTGCTTTTCAATATCCATAAGCAGGCAGTGGGAATGTTGGTATTCTAAATAATACAAGCTACTATGAGTTCTTAGGTTATATATTTTAATTACAGAAATGACAGTGTTTTTGTTGTACTTGGATGTATGACGATAAAAGCATGACAGTACCAAAATCAAAACTATAACTCTTCTGATTAAATGTGTGATACTTCTGTAGGGAGCTTAAAAGCATTACTAACCAGACATGTTCAAAGGAAAACAAAAGCAAGAGAGACAGACAAGAATACCATTCTAGATTAACAAAAGAATGCTAGTCAATTGATTATTGCTAAAGAATGGCAAAGCAAAGGCTAAGGAAGTGGCTTTGATAATGACTTCATTAAAGTATCTATCAGTGAATATAACAAGAGCATCTCTAAGAAGAACAAAATGAAAAGGAAGATCTGCAGTTAAGGTGAAAGATAATTACACACCTTTTCACACTTTCATCTATAATGAGCATGAATACTGCATACTGTAATAATCCTTAATCAAGAAAACAGAATATGCAGCAAATAGAGGTCAGTTAAAAAGTTACTCTACATCACCATTGCAAAAGAAATTACAAGCTGGCCTGAAGGGGTGATGACAACAGAAGTGCTGGTCATACATTTAGAATTAGGGCACTAAGGTGAGCCCCAGAAGATTAAAACACAGCTATGAATAAGGCATAATTAATGCATCTCAGAGACACTACAGTAGTGCCTAATCATTCTATTTCAAATATTGTTACAGTTTAGAGTATCTGTTAATGGGGTCAAACATGTTAGTTACTGTGAACAGGCGGTCATTATCCTAATGCGTGAAGAAAGGTATAACAGGAAAATATTTGGTATGTATAAAGAACATTCTGAAAAACATTACAGAGAAAATATTTTACTGAAATAGAATGGGAGAATCCGAAAAACCTTAAATGCATTTACTGATGTGATATAATGTTATTAATTAAAATACCAACTTAACTGATTAATTAAGGAAAAGGAGTAAACATGTTATGGTCTGTTATAACTAATCTGAATGTCTCAGATGTGTGGTGGGGCAGGAAGCAAAACTGAATGGAACGTAAAAGCAACATGTGCCCCAGTAGATCATGTGACGTGATGATCCTTATACTGAACATAGCACCTGAGAAACATCAGTTTACATTCCTTGGCATCTTATACAGAAGTTCATCATTCTTCTTTTTGAGATCTATCTTCCTATCATTGTTACTGATCACAATGTTATTTTTACTGGAAATAGTACCCCGTGATAAGAAGGAAATGTTCAATAAGGTGCATTTGTGCCATCTAAAAACATGGGAGAGAGCTTAAATCCACTTTTATCTGATCATCATAAAAAAGGATTCTTGTGGCTAAAGATTGACTCAACTGTCCGCACAAATTTCTGTCTGTAGTCACATTTCAGGTTATTACAGTCCAGTAGATGAAGCTGAAGAGACATCTGGTTCCATCGTTCAAATCTTTTATGGCATTTTTTTTCAGTCTGACAGAATTTATTGGTGGGTGGCTTTGGTGCCATTTATGGACTTGTAGAATTTGAAAAACTATCATTAAAAAAACTTTCACAGATTAACCTAACATGTTTTCACATACACAAAAATAGGTCATACTGTTACACAATCTGCAATCCACTTAATTTACACAACTGATTCCAGTTTAAACATACCATGCAGAATTTTCTGAAGGCTGAAAATACAATTAAAGTCATAAGTGGTGCAGACTTGAACAATATGATATATAGAATTAAAACAGCATTGTATGATCACTTGATGCAGCTAATTATTACTCCAAAACAATATAACTATTTATACATTGAACATCCAGTTTGTCCATTTATTTATGGTTTGCTGAAAATCCATAAAAATGTACTTAACCCTCATATGAGACCTATTGTTTCAGGAGGACAATGGACTACTACAGCTGTTTCTAAATATTTAGACCAACAGCTTAAACCTTTGTTGAGCTTTAGTAAGGGATATATTAGAGGGACGTGTGACTTTGTAGAGTCTTTAGGAGAGTTTTGGGAAGTAATGATGTTACTGAAGCTCTTTTAGAAACAATGGATATAAAGTCACTCTTTTACTGTGATTCCCAGTGATGATGGGATACAGTATGTAAGGGAGTTTCTGGTTAAATATAGTAACTACACACAGAATAAAGTGTTCTTAATAGGTTCCCTTTTAGAATTGATTCTAGAAAACAATGCTTTATGTTTAATGATACTATATATCATCAGATCTTAGGTGTGTCAATGGGGACACCAGTGGCTAACAGCTACTCTAACCTTGTATTAGTTAGGTGGGAAGAACTTTATATTTTTGACCCCATGTTGACTGGTTGTAAATGTAACCAGTTAATGTTTTATAAATGATTTCTAGATGATATCATACTATTATGGATGGGCACCAGCCAAACCCTTGAATTTGTTGTCCAAGAGTTACATGAAACTACTAACTTCCTTAATTTTGATATGAATTATTCGAGTAATTAAATCAGTTTTTGATATCATCTTACGTAAAGCTGATGGCATGTTACATACCACTGTACATAAGAAAAATGTACAGACTACTAGATATGTTCATAGCAGTAGTATGCATCCTAGATATATCTATAAAGGTGCTTTGGAAAGTCAACTTTTACATGCCAGTCGGCTAAATCCTACTGATGAAGGTTTTAGGTCTGAGACTGAGAAAATGGTTAATGATTTTATACTGAGAGGTTATGATAGGAGGTTATTGGCAAATAATGCCCAGTATGTTGTGTCTGAACATTGTAATTCAACAAAACCCTACTTACACAGACATTGTATTCCAAGTAGTGATGGTCATAATGTGGAAAAGGCAACTTAGAAACATGGTTTAGGTTACATAATGAAATATAACAGACACTTGTGACAGGTACAGAATATTATTGAAAGAAAGTGGACCATTTTACAATCCCATGGTGAAATAAAAAGATAGTTGGAACTAAACAATTCTTTATATTTAAGAATGAGAAAAAGTTGAAGCAGTTGTTATGTTATAAGAATATTAGATGTGGTAGACCGGTAACTAATCTACAAACTAAGAACACGGTCCTTGTTATAACTGTGTTTTTTGCAAATATATTAATACAGATTTGGATTTTTATCATCCTAGTTTTAAAAACAAATTTTCCTTTAGGACATTTGCTACAGGTACCAACGAGAATGTTGTATATTTAGCGAACTGTGTGAAATGTTCATGTTTCTATATAGGTAAGTCCAACTGCAGATTAAAAGAAAGGATATTGTCACACATCTCAGAAATCCGTAGGGGGATTGAAAACAATACATTATGTAAACATATTATGGATAGTGGAATTGACTATACATTTATGTTTTGGGTACTACAAAAGTTTTTTTTAAATAAAAGAGGGGGTGATGTTGTCAATAAAACTGAAAGGGCTGAATACAAGTGGATACATTATTTTAGAGCTGATACACCACCAGGCCTCAATAAAGTTAATAGCATTAAGCCAATTTTAAAGCTGAAACATTCTTATGTTTAACTGTGCTATTTTTTAGACCTGATGAGTATTGTAATATGTTTTAAGTTGGAATACTTTTATGTGCAACTGTGCTATTCCTTTTAGACCTGATGAATGTTATCACAAGTTTTTAATTGCTTAATTCATTCTATGTTGTGATTGGCTGGCAATGATTATTTAAAGAATGTTTAAAACCAAGTTTTTTATGTATTGATAAAGAGTGTTTGACTCAAAAGCTTTACATTTTTAATCAATATATACTGTGTGGATGGTCATGCCTTGGTTTATTCATTTTGCTGCATAAGTTTGATACAATAAATGAATACTGTAATTAGGATTGTTCATAGAGAGTTATGTGCTATAAAAGAAGTAAACAGGATGTATTACTGTATAGCTAAATCAATAACAGATTATGTTTTACCACAAAACCCAAGGTAGTAAAGGAAAGGATGTGAAGAAATCAACTGCCATCATGGAAGTACTGTATAGAGAAAACTATAGAGCAATTAAGGGAAGAAGTGTCACTGTTAGAAGACTATAGATGAGGGAACAAATCAACAAACATACTCAGAAAGATAAACATGATAAAAGTAATGTGCAATACCAGAACAGATCAGGATCTATTGTGCACTATCGCAAATAATAAACAAACAATATCAGCACAGGCAGGAAATCTATGCAGATAAATATAAAGGAACAGTACAAAATAAGCACTTTATTGATGACCCAATGAAGATTTATAGAGAAATGGGAAACAAGGCAAAAGGAACTGAAACACCACCAAAAAAAGTAGAAATAGATACATTTTGGAGAAATATCTGTGAAGATTCTGTGGAACACAGCAATGATGCCAACTGGATTGAAGAAGTAAAAGAAAGGATAAGAAGTGCAAATGTACAGGATATGAAATGGAGTGAAGTAACATCCAAAGAGATTGACACAAAGTAAAGAAAACCTCTTAATTGGAAAATGCCAGGCCCAGATGCAGTACCTATCTTCTGGCTAAAAGAATTAACATCTTTACACGAAGATTTAGCCATGAGTGAGAAATATTTATATGTGCACCATAAACAGACACTAGCCTGGCTAACAAGAGGAAATACAATACTCCTACTTAAGAGTGAACCTGCAAGCAATCCTAAAAATATAGACTAATAACTTTCCTTCTGACGACTTATAAACTATTCACTGGAACTGAAGCCAACAGAGATTATAGCCATTTAGAAGAAAACTCAGTTACGGCAATAGAACAAAAGGGGATCAAATGAAAGCCATATGGTTCATAGGTTCATAGGTTGGTACTAGGCTATTGGCCCTAGGGCCTATAGAAGCCTAGCCATAATAATTCCCTGGCTATTTCTTCCCACAATATTTACTTCCCTGGACCCCTGTCTAGCAGGGCGACTGATGTGATCCCCGGGAACAAAGGATCATTTGTTGTTAAATAAAGTCATAATAGAGAACTGTAAAAAAGGGAAGAATCTTAAGAATGACATGGATAGACTACAAAAAAAATTCAACAGCATTCAGCATTCATTGATAAAAGAATGGTTAGAAATGTATAAGATACACCCTGCACTGAACAGTTACATTACAACTGTATTTATTCATTTTCAACTATTCTTGCCTTTTCATCTGATCCTTCACCTTATAATGGTAAGTCACTTTGCAGTTAAGCCATGATAAAGTACAAATTATTATTCCAGGGATAAAAATTCAAAAGGGGATATTCCAGGGTGACTCTCAGTCACCACAATTTTGCCTTGCCCTTAACCCATAAAGTTGTCTACTTAACAAATTAGGCCATGGCTACAATTTGGTCACCAGAAAAGAACAAAGTATAAATACTTGTCATCTTCTTTTTGTAGATGATATAAAACTGTATAGTTCATCAAATGAAGAACTGAAAGCACAGCTGCAAGTGGTCAAATATTTTTCAGATGATATAAGATTATTTGGTCTTGATAAATATGCAAAAGCTACCTTTAAAGCAAGAAAGCTGCAACACCAAGAAAACTTCAGTTTGAGGCAGGAACGTGATATAAAAGAACTTGAGCAAGAGGGAGTATATAAATATTTGGGAATTGATGAAGGATCAACAATAAAACATGAACTAATGTGAACAAAACTTAGTAAAGAATATTTTAAAAGACTAAAATTAATACTGAAATCACCACTGACATCAAGGAACCAAGTCCAAGCTAAAAACCAATTTGCTCTTCCTGTCCTAACTTACAGTTTTGGAGTGATTGACTGGCCCCATAAGGTGTTTGATCAGTTGGACAGGAAAAGAAGAAAGATGCTTCATGCTCATCAATTGATTTACAAAAAATCAGTGTACACCAAGACTATATATTCCTCATTCTCAAGGGGTATGGACCTTTTTGAAATTGATTTTCATGTATTGATTTGCAATCATGGGACTGCATACATATCTGCTGACCTCACAATATCCAAATATAGTGAAAGTTTTAAAACATGAGAAGAAGAAGACTAAAATGACTTTCTTGCTTATTTTAGCATAAGCATATTGGTGTCAAGAGGGAATGGAAATCAAAACAAAATATAGATAAAAAACAGGCAGCAACTGAATGTGCCAAAAAAACAAAAAACAAAAGAAACAATATAAGATTAAGGATCAGATGAGAAGGCAGAAATGTTGAAAATGCATAAATACAGTTGCAAGCATAGAACATTCTTGGAATAACCTCATGTTGATCAGGATAGAACACAAGAATGGTTAAGGAGAGGTGATTTTTTACCAAAAGAAGAAAGGGTTAATATTGGCTACCCAAGATAGTGGACTACTTACATACTGGTTTACAAAGTTCATTGAACTTGTGGAAGAAAGAGACAAACCTAACTTTTGTAAAACAGAATTGGAAGCAGTTTCACATCTTTTTGCTGGTTGTGATACACTAATGACAGAAGGACTGTAGACTGAAATGCATAATAATGTGGCAAGACTGTTGCATTGGAGATTATGCAAACATTATAATGTTGAAGTAGGTGAAAAACAGTAGAAACATGAGCCACAAAGCATTATAGAAAATGTTGAAGTTTATATCACATGGGATCACCCATTACTTCCAGTTCACAAAATAAATGAGAGAAACCAGACATAGTAGTCCATGAAAAGAAAACAAAAGTAGCATTGATCATTGAAATTGCTACACCCAGTGACTACAGTTTCTTACATACAGAGAGACACAAAAGTCATAAAACACAAAAACAATTTCCAGCTGTTTACCTGTATATATTTTAGCATATTGAACTTATTTGATGTTATGTACCAGATTTTACTTTTCTGTATCTTGAAAAAAACTGAGTAAAATGTGTTTTCAACCCAGCAATTTATAGCTACTTAAAACTATATAGTTGTAAACATAGCTATTTTTGTGATATTTCTGTAATACTTCTATGATATTGTTACTTGTATCAGGAGCTTTTCTCTTCGGGTTTTCACTGAAAATGGGCCCCTGGTTCAGTTGGACTAAGCCGCTTAACAAATGACAATAAATAAATAAATACAATACAATACATTACAATACAATACAATACAATACCAGGATTTGTAGGCAGAAATGAGGTCAGTGTGGAAGAAAGGTACCCACATTGTTGTAATAGTAGTAGGAGCAACAAGTCTTATAAAAAAAAAATTAGAATTGTACTTACTATAGATATCTTACTGACACATGTAACCCCATATGAATTGCAAAAGGAGTCATTACTAGAGACATTGTGGGAGCTGTGAAGAGCCCTTCTGACTAACATCAAAGATTGGAACAATACTAATTTCATGAACTTTAATCATACTTTGATTTAGGAATGGGATCCATTCCTGTCATGGTATTAGAAACCAAAAAGACCTGGGAAAATTAAAAAAAGAGTACATTGCCAGGATGTTAGCAAACAGAGAGATTTGGGGAGTGGCTGTGTGAATTCATGTGTGGGGATACATGTGTTGACGGTATGTGCAAATGTTAATTTTAGCTAATGATGACTAATTTTACAGCTCACCTAAACCTATAGTATAGCACAGTGCCTGATACTTACTGTGTTCCCTGTGATATGTATGTGATGTGTATTTCTGCCATCATTTATTCATGTCTAAAACAAATTGCTGTTCTTTGATCATTTCAACATGTTTTTTGTTTGTGTCTGTATTCTTTGGGTCCAGTTTAGAAAGGTTACCATGAGAGCTTTGTGAGATGAACACCTAGTGATAATTGTTTCTGATTCACCACAGTGCTGTCTTTGAAGTCTTGCCGAATGCTAATGAGGCATTCCAGAGGAGAGGTATATGCTAATTAGTCATGTATTCTGTTCTGGAACTGCCTTTGGTAAGGCATTTACAGACATGACTGCTCACGGCTGCTCATGTTAATAAACAAAGTAAAAAAAAAACAGTGTTATTCCACTGAGGTAGAGGTAAGTGCTGGGGAGTTTACCAAACAGATTGTGTTGGGGGTATGTGTTCATGTGTGGGACTGCATGGATGAGTGTATGTTTGAGTGTGTGTCAGCCTGGGAGGTCACAGTAGTGGGTTTAGGTAGAGAATAGGGGAGGTGTGTGTGTGCGCAAATACTTATGTGTGTGTGTGTGTGTGTGTGTGTGTGTGTGTGTGTGTGTGTGTGTGTGTGTGTGTGTGTGTGTGTGTGTGTGTGTGTGTGTGTGTGTGTGTGTGTGTGTGTGTGTGTGTGTGTATGGGTGGGGACTGTCATACTTCTACACTTAGTAAAAAACATAAAAATTGTATCACACCCTTAATAAAAAACTCACTTATTTTAATCCAAATACAAATAGCAGAGCTTTCGGGAATAATTCCTTCTTTAGTGCATTTAAAACACAGTTCAAATACAGAGATTTTAAATACAGTATATGATGCCATTGCTCAATAAGAGCTCAGCTTGTTATATAGAGAACCTAAGGTATAAAGACATAACAACACATAAAAAGTATATTCAAAAGCAACTTTAAAAGCACAGCAGACTCAGGCGGTCAATAGCAACATTCACTTCAGTTTCATTTGCTTTTGTTTTAATATAGATTTTAAACTAACTGAAGCATTTAATACAGGTGTACGGTTAGCCTGCAGTTTTAAAATTCACTGGTATTAATAGTTCAGTGGCATTTAGAATTTAACCACCTCTTATGTTAAAAATATCCTTTGTATCACTCTAAATTTAAATTCATCATCTGTACTATTGTCTTGAATATGCTTAGCCAAGGAATTAGCAAATATATTCCTTCTATTTTCTGAAAGATGTTCAGAAATTCTTTCCTCAAATTTTGTATTAGATTTACCTATATAGAAACTAGTGCGTGTCTTGCACACAGTAAAATAAATCACATTTTCAGTATTGCAAGTAGCAAAGCAATAAAATTCATAAATGTGCTTTGTTCTTGGATGTACAAAAGTAACAGAAAGATCAATATATTTACAAAGAACATTATTATATCATGGAAAAATGCCATTTATTTTAATTCTAGTGGATTGTTCCTTCTTTTCATGCATTTCTTTTTAGCATACTTTCTGGTTCAGGTTAGGGCATTTCTTAAAAGTAAAACTGGGGATTGTACGTATAATTTTATCCAGTTCTGGCATAACAGTTAGTATGTCCCATTTTCTCCATATAATATCAGAAACACCATTAGTATTAACACTATTAACACTGAAATAGTCTGTGAGTTGTGAGGGATAGGGACAGAGCACATATAAACAAACCTCTCAACCTCAACACAAGAAATATGGACAAAGCCAATAATAATGATGGGGAAGAAAGACGGACAATCTGGGACAGACTTTAATTATTTCTCTTTTACGTGCTGAGAATTTCTAGAATAACAGTTTTTGCATTAGCATGCATTTACTGAAGGATATGAAGTCTGAAACTCAAATGTCTGTCATTATTTGTTGACTTCAATACTCAAATGTTTGTTAGAAAATCACAAACTCTATGAGGAAAAGAACAAAAGTATAAGACTAAAATCATGACATTCTGGGAAAATCTGGAAACTTGATAGGTATGCATATGAAAGGCAACAGCAGAAACATCCTGCAAAATCAGAGACAGTTGAGAGGGATGATGGTACATCCATCTGGGGGGAGGCATGAAGAGAAAGTTAGGACAAACACCACTAGACACCAAGGAGAATGTTTGAAATGTGTCTCTGAGTCAGTTAAAAAGTTAATAGAGCAACATGTGTATGATCTTGATAGAATTTCTGTGCATTAAGAAGCAAGAAATTCCAGTGTCTGGCATTACTGAATAACTATAATCTTCAGTGATTTATGAGAGCAATAAAAACAGTGGCTACATTCTGATAACTGAGGGATAGGTACAGGATATGTGGTGTGTGAGGGCGCACATGCAAACATATGCGCTGTGTGTGTGTGTGTGTGTGTGTGTGTGTGTGTGTGTGTGTGTGTTTGTGTGTGTGTGCTTTACTGTGTGTATGCATGCATATGGGAGAGTGAATTAGGGGGTGCCTTTGTGAACATGATGCATGGGCCACCAATATTGACTACTGAAAGTGCATATCTATACTTGCTGTAGATTATGATGATTCAGAGGCATGCAAATTGGCTGAAAATTAGATCTTTCCTGTTTGTGGCTAATGTGTCTCTGGATCAGAAAATAATGCAGTGTAGAAACAGACCCTTTTGACTACAGCCCTTAGTACGAGTGCTAGGATTTTTTCAAAATCCTTGGATGTATGTACCTACTTGGCCCAGACCATATCTGAAATGGGTCCTTGGAACAGCTCACTTACCTGGTTAAGAAATACAATATAACATAAGTAAATAAGTCTCATGACTGTAATAACTCTTATTCTCTATCTTTATTAATGATCTTCAATCATCTATCATCCACAACACCATACATATATGCAGAGATGATTCTACATCATCTGTACAGCTCCCCACATCTGAACTCACTCCAGTCACCACACAACCTACCTTTTCAACCGTTGAACAATGGTTCTCAAAATTCTCAACTCCACTCCAAAACAACAAAAAAAAAAGCTATTCCTTCCCACACCTATCTATCTCCTCCATTTTACTATTACTGAGCTATTCTCTTCTCCCAATTCTCTACTACCAAACTGCTTGAACTGCTTGCTGCTTGGTGTTACTATTATTAAATAATCTTAACTATGATTGTCATATCACAATAATAATATAAAAAGTAAAAAATAAAAAAACCCCTTACTTACTCCAAAAGCCAGAAGCACCTTCCCTCCTCTTTATCACCACTCTAGCTCATGTCACTTTATCACCTTCCTACCATTTGCCCTCTACTAAAATGTAATATTTGTGTCTTCTATTTTGCAACTTAGGGGTATTTTTATTGAAAAATCTATCATTTTGTTGCAGTAATAGAACATTTTTTGTATATATCTGTGTTTTTTTAAGTAACTTCTTGTATTTAACCTCTAACTTTGTTGATCATCTTATGTGGCTTATGGGAATAATCAATACCTTATGTTAACAACTTTGATAGAGACATCTTGCTAGTTAAAGCCAAACCAAATTTACACCCTTCCCACAAACTGACCCTAAAAAATAGAAAGTTAGTTGTTAGATAAAGACCTGCAGGTTAGATGGGACATTACATTTGTATACATCTTTGTATATATCACATAATGTAGTCCTCATACAGCTCTTACATGAATCTGTTATGAATCTGTTATGAAATGTATTTTATATACAGTTCTTATATGAACTGGCATAATTTGTTGCATAAAATTATTTGATGCATGGCATATACACACATACATATGTTTTTTATATACATAACACTTTAAAAATGTTTAAACATTTTTAAATATATTTGTTTATTATATTTTTATATCTATATATGCTATGTTTAAGTTTTTTCTATATATTCTTTATATATACTTTTATATAGTATATATATATTAATATATGTTTACTTTAACTTTAGAAGTTGCTTTGTGGTTGTGTATTTATAAACTGTTCTTGAATGAAGCCTTACAGGTGAACACTATTTTACTTAATTAAAGAATGATGTCAAAGAGGCTTTAGTATAAATGTTAGCATTACTTTTATGCGATGTAAAAGGTCTGAAGAAGCCCATGAGGGTGAAAGCGCTAATCTGGAATTCCAATAAACCTTGGATTTTATACTTAATGCTTGAACTATTACTTATAGTGTATTAGTTTTCTCTGTGTATGGTCCGATCGCCATGGAGTGCTCTGGTGCTGTTTCTTTGTTCTTCAAAAATATTGTATTTTCCTCAAAAACAATGGTGATATCAAGTCAGGCCTTTAACAAACTCTGTTTAAATCCTCACTAGTTCATAGCTACTTCACCCATTATTCACCTTAGAGAAACACTCCATAAAAAATATACCTTAATAAATGCTGTTAGTATAATAAATAAGGAGGAAAAAACATTGATGACTTTGCCATGACTCTCACCTGGCACCATTGTCATCTCAGCATCAGGGTTAAAAAGAACATTACTTATTTGCAATTTCATTTCCCAATATATTCTTATGAATTTGTCACTCCCAGGCAAAAATTAGGCAAGAAAATGTTTCTACTCTATAAATTCTTTTAAAAATGTTCATTATCTCACAAATAAACTCCCTAAATAATCACAATTCAAATTAGTTGATTATGAATTTCTCACTATACTGTATTTCATGTGGCCTTACTTGCACATACCTTATATAGGGTTATAGGTAAGTACTATGCTAGCTACCCTTATGGACCATTTTAAACTTAGCAAGTTTCTCTTGTTCTGCTTTAAACAAACTATCAAATCTTGTCATAGACTGGCCTTACCCATCACACAGTTGATAATTATATATCAATCCTAATGAGAATAACTGGGATAGATGATTTGAGAGGACGCATGCATGGGATAAATCATTTAGTCCATTAGCAGTACATGGGGCAGTCTTGGGGTATATTTTCTGTTTCCCATCTATAGATATATGCTGTGCTTGAATATGGACAGGGATCAACTTTGTTTTATGCAGATGGGCAGTCTAATCTGGAGCAGTGGTATCCATTGCAAGATATACCTGTCCCTCCAAACCATTCTGCAGACATTGCAGAATAGGTTTAGATGCTTAGAACAAATATTTCTGATGCCATTTGACTTACTGATGTGCACTAAATCCATCAGTAATGGGTCAAAGGCTGACTCATATGTCAGACACTGATCACCGCTTAAGACTCAATAGGATACTGAGTGTAGTGACTGGGCTTTGAGCCAGTCCATGTAGCCTGTTCTTTAGGCCATGCATTCTTTTATTAAAGTATCTATGTGGGAGTTGTCACATGTGTGGACAGATACATGACAAAGGGGGCATTATATTCAAATGACTGGCCTAATAAGGGCTGAGTAAATGGGGATTGTGACATCCCTAGATCTAGATATAGTCCCTTTGTTTATAAGCTATGCAATGTAGAAGGATTTTCTTAAAACAATGAACACATGTTGGTCATAAGTTAGGCCACTATCAGCATAAATTCATAGATGCCAAACAACTGGGTCAACTCTTGGGGGTGTAATGTTAATGTGGTAGTTCCCTGTGGTAGGTGATGTCCTAAAGAAAACTGTGACGTATTTTTTTGCATTTAGTTTCATTCGATGATTTTGGTACCAGTTATTTTTTGGAACAAGCTTTCCTACAGGATGGCTAAGTAATTTGGGGATTCAATAATAAGTCTTAGTTTGTAGGAATCTGAAAACCTAATCAGCCAGATCTCTTTGATATTGGGTTTTACTTCAGAAAAGTTGATATCAAGCAGGAGAGGTCCCAGCACAGATCTGTGGAGGACTCCACTGGTGACTGGTGTCTTTGTGGAGGTAACCTCCCCTATTTTGATTATCTGTGTCCTATCTTTTAACCTGTTGTAAATTCAGTGCGAGACATAGTGGTTTACTTCCAGTTTATTTAGCTTTTCTGCTATGCCTTAAGTGAGGAGTTGTATCAAACATCTTAGCCAATTTAAAGTATGCAGTGTGTACCATTTTGCCTTCATCCATTTCTTTGTTGAGCCTTTCAAAAAAATCCAACAGGCTGAGTAAGCATGACCTGCCCTTGATGAATCCAAACTGATACAGTTCCAGTGTTTGGAGGTTCCCTATGTTCTGTCTGATTATTTCTATGATAAGTCTTTCCATGGCTTTGCATATAAAGCTGGTCAGACTTACAGCTCTGTAATTGCCTGGGACTTTGGAAGGTCCAAACTTACAGAGGGGACTGATGGCAACTGTTCTCCATTTGCTTGGTACAAAACCTGTATGTAGGCTGAGTTTGAACAATGTTGTTAGTGACGTAGTTAACTTATGCTTCATGCTGTTTAAGATACATCCAGGTATATTGTCAGGACCCATCAATGCAGGATGTTTATCTTTTGACAAAATTTTAGAACTTGGTCTTGTGGAACAGATGGAGGTGAGCCAGTTTTGGGTATATCTTGAAGGATAGATGTAGGGGAGAAAGGAGAAATGTTACAGCTAAATTTATCAGCCAGTGGGTTCACTGTATCTTCAGTCTCAGAGTAGGTAGCATTGTTCTTAATTACTCAGAGCATTGCATTATTATTTTGAGATTACAAACATAACCCAGAAAATGTTGTGTCATTGTGCTTGGCTTGGGTACCTATTTTAGCATCATACTTGTCTTTGTTAGAATTTATTAAGCTCCTAAGTTGCTTGTTTAACTCAGTGACAAGGGCTTTTCCTTTTTGTTGATATTATGGATCCACTATGTGGATTTGTTTCTGAGATTTGCCCTCAACTTCTCTAATGAGGTGCAGCTGCATCTATACATATCTATATTCTATCATCTCTGAAGAAATGTAAACACCATATTGAGTAAATACTGAAGGCAAAGGAGACCATAAAAAATCTTGTCTTAGGTGATTTTGATATTAAACCTCTTGGTCTCTTGGGGTAAATCATAAATAAATTCCTCAAAAAGCTCAATTTTATGAAAATGTTTATCTGCCCCATTAGGCCAAATTTCAGATCTGGCTATTATACTTAGTTCTTTTATACTATACATTCCTTGCTCTTCTACACTACAGAAATACAAGCGCCATGATTCAATCCTCAAGTTGCCAAAATTACTCCTTAAGCTCACTCTTCTACCATACCTTCTTTTCCTCAAAAACAATGCTGATACCAATTCAGACCATTAACAAACTTTGTTTAAAACCTCACTATTTCATGGTTACATCAATCATTATTCCCCTTAGAGAAACTCTACATCAAATTATTACCATACTAAATGCTGTTAGTTTAATAAATAAGCTAGAAAAAAAAACTCAATGACTTTTTCATGGCTCATTCCCCTGGCACCATTGCCACTACATAACGGGGGTTTAAAAGAACATCCCTAATCTGCAATTTCATTTCCTAAGATATTCTTATGACTTTATATCTCCCAAGCAAATCATTGGGCAAGATAATGTTCCTACTCTATAAATCCTCTTTAAAATCCAAACTAGATGATTGTGATTTAATTAGACAGTTCATGAGATGGTCAATATTTTTAAACAGGATTTATAGTCATAAACTAAACACTTCCTAGCATATCTTCATTAGTAAATGTACCCCTTCCCTCGGTTATCACTAACCTTTCAGCTGCTCATTTACAAAGCCTACACACAACTACTACCAAGATTGCATTGCTTTCCACCCTCAAGGGAACCAAATAATGGCTGTTTTGAAATCTGTTTCACTGTATACTAGTTCTGTCTAATAAACGCTTTTGATGTTTCGAAGTTGACATGCTTCTTACCAATTAGCTATTATCTCACAAGAAAAACACTTTCCCTCTATCATGATTTTACTTGTCTAATCCTAATCACTATCTTACCAATGAGATAAAAAAAACTCTTCTAAAAATCAAAGATGAAATATGGTATAATTGGAAACAGACTCCCAGCCCTGTTTCTAAAGACACAATCATATCTGTGAAAACCTTAGTAAAAAAAGCCATTTGAAGGCACAAAGCTACTTTTCTTCAGTTCCACCTAACCTCCTCATCCTCAGCACATCCTTTGTCACTGGTTGATTTTATTCCATAATTCAACTGAGAACAGTTTTTTTCAATGTCCTTTTCCCCCTTACTCCAATAGACATCTTAAACAAAGTCACTCAACTCATTCCTGACAGTTTCAACCCTCACAGTCAAACTACTGAATCACACACTACACAGCTCTTTTCTTATTCTCAAAGTGGCAAAAATATCCACAGCCAAGATACTGTAGGTCAAAACAAATGTCAAAGAACCAAAGGAAGTCCTTCACTTTTCTTCAGATGAAAATGTGTTTCTTCCCAAGAACAGTTGAATGTTTTCATCCAACAGCAAAAAATGGACTTTATCAAAACTGTTAAAAGCATTTCAACCTCACTTTAAAAACTAAGACTCAGTTGTGTGATCAACAATAGCCAATCAAAATGAGCAAGTAAAAGTAGCATGCACAAAAAATGTAATGCAATATAAATGTTAAATGACATTGTGTGAGTACCATTTTATACACATACACCAATCTATAGTTAAATTTCCAAAACTTTTAGCTTCAAGATTTGCAGTATAGAAACATTGCCTCTGATTCCTGGAAACTTTGTGGAGTTAACTCTGGGTTGTCACAACAGTTCTTCTCACTCAAGTCAAGTTTTCCAGGGACCACCCCTTTTGGGCATATTCATTTTGTGAATAACAAAAAAAAAAAAAAAAAAAAAAAAAAGAAAAGAAAATACAAACCTTGTACTTTGGGCAAATAAGAGAACGCTTAAATAGTGATTTGTTTATCTCCATTCTTAATATTTGTAACATGCTCATAAATCTTTTCTTTAAGGTAAGGCTCTGCCTTTCCAGCATAATATGCATATCAGGAAAGATAGACCCCAGAATTCAGCAAACTTCCGTGCAAGAATAGCTTATTCTTGCAAGGAAGGGACCGTTCCAATGCAGTGCAGCAATGCAGCATGCATATTCATGAAGGTGTGCTGCCATGCTGTAAAACGGATACAGTTCCATGTACAAGTGCAGGGTGCTTGTCTGAGAACAGTGCTCTCACAATACACATGCCCCTTGCACACTAGAATTCCATAAGGCAATTTAAATCAAGGGAGAATGCTCATAACACCCCCAACCCATCAGGGTAAGAAATCTTGACAAAGCCATAAGGGACAATCGTCCCTACAAAGCCATAAAGTGGATAGAATAACAGGTTTAGCATAAGCATGAATATACTGCAGGGTACAAAGCACATAGCACACACCTCCTAACCTGTCAGAGTAAGGAACCTGGACAAAGCCATAAGGGACAACCATCCCTACAAAGCCATAAAGTTGATAGAATAACAGGTTCGGCATTAGCATGGATATTCTGAAGGTTACGAAGTAAAAAACACAACAAATATTTTTTTTTTCACATATGTAGTAATGCTTAAGCATAGCTGCGCATGTGTGCCCATTGCTTAGCTACACTTAGCCCAGCTGAAATGGCAGGATAAGTTAAAATACAATAAACATCTAGTATAAGTGCAATAGTGTAGCAGTTAGTGCATATGCCTTGTATGTAGTCATTCACAGTTTGAACTTCACCAAAGCCATTTCCATTATGTATGTGTAAACATTACAATTTTAATTTATTTGTATATTTATGTAGGACGTAACTTATTTTTCTCAACCAGAGTAGTGTATTAGGCCCAGATGTGAGGTGTCAATGTAATAAAGTAGTGAAACTCCCATATAAACACAAGTGCTCCATACAGTATAGTCACATAAGAATAAATGTAATTACAGCACATTGGGGGATGTCAGGGAGGGTAAATAAATCTATATTATGTAATGAATGATGAATAACTCCCATACAGGTGGTAGTCCAATAAAATAAAACATAAGCAATGCTAAGCATTGCACAGCTATGCTGACTAGATGTAAGCATTGTGTACAGATGAATACTAAGCAATGAGTGGCCCAGCTAAGTGGATTTGCCCATTGGTAAGTAATGCTGAGTGTGCCCCTTTAAGCACTGACAACCTTAGCTAAGCAGGTTTGCCCATAGCTTAGCTTAGCCCAGCATTTTCAAAACCATCTAATCACAGCAAAGGGTGGGAAATTGGCCATATTTAAACCCCTGCAGGTGGGAATACAACTCATAACTGGTTGTAGCTATCCACTGTAGGCAGTATGGCAGGTGTTGGAGAGGGCATGCACTTTCTGGTGCAGTGCTGGGTCATACAGGAGTCCAAGGTCATGGTATGACTCCTTGTAAAAAAACATGATGTGAGACTGCTGCAGGACCAGTACCAGGGCACACAATATAAAGCGGAAGACTGGGAAAATCTCGCCCATGATCTCACCATGCCACTTGTATCCCTCAGACTAGTGAGCAGGTCCAGCACCACTATGCTGACTTGAAACGGAGGAAGAGAGATCTCTTGGAACAGTGGGTTCAAGAAGCAAGAGAGAGGGTAGATGTCTCAGCAGTGTTAACTGTTTACCAAAGTCCAGCCTGTGTATGTGATGGATAGGTATGCATAAATGTTTCACTATTTTCATTACAGCTTCAGCTGAGCGGGCTGTTAACCAGGAAGCCCATGACAGTAGGTTGAAAAGGCTGTGTCACAAGGCTGGTGATTAACAATCTTGCTTGTAGTAGTCATACCAAATAAATATAAAGGAGTAAAATGTCACCTGGCAGTATAAAAAATTAGTATAGTTTATACTGAATAAACCAGACAATATGACAGTAATAGTCCTATACAGGTCCTATTTAAATAAAAGTGTAACTGCCTGACAAAAAAGTTCTACATCATTGGCTGGTTGCATTTACTCTGGTATTGTATAGCATGAAATGTTGCATTGAGCAAGATCTGATATCTGAATAGTAATGCTGTGTTTTCTACTGTTTCCAACAATGTGCTACATAAAAATATGTCTAGAATGTCGGTATAAGAATGTTGTAATTACAAGGTCAGATTGTACAACCAAGAGAGGCTTAGACTTAGACAGAAAACATTGAAGGAAGAAAGAGCAGTTTCTCAATAGCTAACTCTGATTATGTACAAATTGTTGTATTTTTAGCAGACACAGCCATGGTTTGAATCCTGGTAGAGATAGTAAGCTGTATGCATACTTTTAACTAGGATTATGGGAAGGCCATGTGAGGTTCCTGAGTTTGTGAGGTGGCCTGTAACATGCTACAATTTGCAGAGCAGTCTTGCCTATGGTTAATTGCACCTGGATGGTCTCCGATGCATCGGCTTGCCACCAGTCTTGAGGTGTGGGTGTCTTTGATGAATATGGATACCCTCCTTTCTTGGTATTGTCCGGATTTTGGGGCGGAGCATGATAAGAGGTAAAACCTGATAGTGCTGGGGTGCTCTCAGGAGCCTTGAACCAGGTTTCTGTCACTGCACAGACATCGATGTTCTCCATACTGAGAAGGGCCTCAGGTGCATTTTGAGATTTAGACTTCTGGCATTGAGCAGCATTACCCTTAGTTTTTCCTTTTTGTGTTCTAGGGTGGTAGGTTTAGAATTTGAGCCTTGCCTAAAAAGGCACTATGGGGTGGCAAGAGCCTTTGCCAATATCCGGAATCCCAGGGTGACAGGTGCAAGCCGTCCCTTGAGCAGCTGGCTTGTCCAGCATGTCATCCCAGGCAGACAGACATTGGATCCCCTTTGAATGACACCAGAGTTTAAGCCAATTGTTAAAGCTGATCATCTTATCTCTGTATTGTGGCATCATTCTTGGTGAAGGTAGGATACTGCTCAAGGTCAGGGTCATACCTGCCTGGGCTACATAATCAGAGAGCTCCTCAATGTCTCTTTCATGTAGTCCAAGGAGTCGCTCAGGTCGTTTACACCAGCGTGGACAATGACTGAGTCATATTTGTACCTGCTGTTGAGAGACCTGAGTGCTTGCTATGTGGCGGATTCTAGCCGGGCAGCTTACTGTGACCTTCTCCTTACTCAGTCTGGTGGCGGACGCCAGTGTGTCTGACTATGGAGTCACCAATGACTAGTGTGTCTGGCATTGTGTTTGGCCTTAAGGGCTGTGACTGTTTGACACTCTGACTGTGAGGTCTATGTGTTGCAGGTGTTGTGTTCTGAGGTGGTGGTTGTTTGGGTGTCTGCTTTGGTGGCCTCTGCTGTTTTGGTAGATTTTGATCAGAGCCCAGTATGCTTTGTGTGTTTTGCTTGTGTATGGTTGAGTTGTGGTGGGTACTATGTGAGACTGGGTCTATAGTGTGGTAACCTTTCCTCCACAATGGTCTTGCCAGTCCTATGTTGAGAGCTCAGCCACCTCCCAGTTGTAGTATAGTTGCATCTCATGTATTTGTGTTTTGTGGGAGGGAGGAGGGTTGTGCATGAGGCAATTGTAACATTGCCTCAATATTCCCGGTTACCAGCTGAGCTGAGGAGAGGACACTGCTTAACTGATGCAGGCTGCTAGAAGGACTAGACAAAAACTTAAAGAGATTCCGGGACGTGGTGACCGAGAAATGGGGGTTTGCCTTTTGGGGTGCTATCTATAAGAGTGCCGTATCAAGGTAATAAGTACTGTAGGAGCAAGTGCTAGGTTTAACAGATAGAGAAAAGTCTACTTGGAGTCAAGTAGAGATGATCTTTTAGGTATTAGAGAAAGTGCTATTAACAGGGATGCTTAAAGGAAAGATTGAAAAGAATGCACTCTGCAGTGCACTAGAGAAGTTAGATATGAAAGTAGGTAACTTGAGTTTTACCTGTTTAAAAGTTAAGGTTTAGTGGAGAGTTACTATTTTAAAACAGCAAGATGGACTGAAAGGGTGGTTACTTTGTATTTTGGTACTATGAAATACTGTAGGATGGCCAATAAATTTAAATAATTGAAGGTGGGATTTCAAAGTGATGGTTTGTGATTACTCCATAAGCCAGTGAAAGTAGAGAAAATGAGATATATGGTCAGATTAACATAAGAGCGACTAGAGAAGATTTTACAAGAAACTAAAATGGTGGGAAGTGGATTTGCCCATTGGTAAGTAATGCTGAGTGTGCCCCTTTAAGCACTGACAACCTTAGCTAAGCAGGTTTGCCCATAGCTTAGCTTAGCCCAGCATTTTCAAACCCATCTAATCACAGCAAAGGGTGGGAAATTGGCCATATTTAAACCCCCACAGGTGGGAATACAACTCATAACTGGTTGTAGCTATCCACTGTAGGCAGTATGGCAGGTGTTGGAGAGGGCATGCACTTTCTGGTGCAGTGCTGGGTCATACAGGAGTCCAAGGTCATGGTATGACTCCTTGTAAAAAAAACATGATGTGAGACTGCTGCAGGACCAGTACCAGGGCACACAATATAATGCGGAAGTCTGGGAAAGTCTCGCCCATGATCTCACCATGCCACTTGTATCCCTCAGACTAGTGAGCAGGTCCAGCACCACTATGCTGACTTGAAACGGAGGAAGAGAGATCTCTTGGAACAGTGGGTTCAAGAAGCAAGAGAGAGGGTAGATGTCTCAGCAGTGTTAACTGTTTACCAAAGTCCAGCCTGTGTATGTGATGGATAGGTATGCATAAATGTTTCACTATTTTCATTACAGCTTCAGCTGAGCGGGCTGATAACCAGGAAGCCCATGACAGTAGGTTGAAAAGGCTGTGTCACAAGGCTGGTGATTAACAATCTTGCTTGTAGTAGTCATACCAAATAAATATAAAGGAGTAAAATGTCACCTGGCAGTATAAAAAATTAGTATGGTTTATACTGAATAAACCAGACAATATGACAGTAATAGTCCTATACAGGTCCTATTTAAATAAAAGTGTAACTGCCTGACAAAAAAGTTCTACATCCTTGGCTGGTTGCATTTACTCTGGTATTGTATAGCATGAAATGTTGCATTGAGCAAGATCTGATATCTGAATAGTAATGCTGTGTTTTCTACTGTTTCCAACAATGTGCTACATAAAAATATGTCTAGAATGTCGGTATAAGAATGTTGTAATTACAAGGTCAGATTGTACAACCAAGAGAGGCTTAGACTTAGACAGAAAACATTGAAGGAAGAAAGAGCAGTTTCTCAATAGCTAACTCTGATGATGTACAAATTGTTGTATTTTTAGCAGACAAAGCCATGGTTTGAATCCTGGTAGAGATAGTAAGCTGTATGCATAATTTTAACTAGGATTATGGGAATATGTGTAGAAACAGTCAGGTAGTGTTAACAAACGTTCTCTCCATAGGACTTTCAGGTAAGAGAACTGTAACTGCCTGGCAATAAACATCTAAATCCTGGACTGGTTGTGTTTACTCTGGTATTGTATGGCATGAAATATTGCATTCACCAAGATCTGATATCTGAATAGTAATGTTGTGTTAACCACTGTTTCCAGCACTGTACTACATAAAAAAATATGTCTAAGAATGTCTGTATAAGAATGTTGTGATTACAATGTCCGATTGTAGAACCAAGAGAGACTTAGATATAAAACACTGAAAGAAAAGACAGCAGTGTCTTAATAGCTCACTCTAATGAAACACAAATTGTTGTATATTTAGCAGACACAGACATGGTTCGAATCTGGGAGTGGTAGTAAGCTGTATGCATAATTTTAACTAGAATGTTGAGAATATGTGTAGAAACAGTCAGGTAGTGTTAAACATTCCCCCCATAGGTCTTCCAGGTAAGTGAAGTAGAAAGTAGCTATAAGACGGTTGAATTATACACTGTGTACAAACATACCACTAGCCAAACCAAGGCCATAGGGTATTGTAATAATACCTGTAGAGTAATGATTAGAGCAATGATCATTAAAGTTGTGAGTACTGTTAATTGACATCTCTCCCCCTTCCCCACCATATCTGCAACAATAATCTAAACACACAAATCAATGGGTATGTTTTATACCAACCTACTGTTAGGTCATATGTCCTATTATTCAACAAATACTGAACTGTGTTTCTATTAAATTTCCATGTTGAAATACTATCATTGGTGGCCTATTCCTATCAATGTAACCTGCATGCCATTGCAATGGCCACTGTGGTTCCATATATGCACGTGTTCTGTTTGCTATGCAACTGTTCAAAATCTGATGTTTTGGGTTAATGGGAATATCTATGCATGCTGTTATAACTAATCCTGGATTGTGTTGACTATTACTAACCCACATATGTTCTAAAACTGCAACACCATAGCACATTTAGGAAGGCCGGTCGCAGCGGACCCACCACTCCCACATCATCTGGCCATGGCACCAGGCCCCAGCTTCTCTGGGACCTACCCTGGGTCTTCCTCATCCACTGGTCCTGCACCACATTCAGGTGGAACCACCTCAGGGGATGGGGCTCATGCCTCCCTGGGAGCAGGCACGAACAGGATACCGTCACCCAAAGCCAGGTGCATTGGTGCAAAATGACTTCCGAAAGTAGTTTGGAAATCTGCTATGCCAGCTTGAGGGCCATGTGGTGCAATTAGAGGGTCATCCTGCCCCTCCTACACAACCCCCAGCACATCCACCTTTGGGGCCATGAAGGTGCAGTAGTGACTGCCCACGGGTGGGGACCTCATTCCCACTGTATCCATTAGGAGGCTCATGGGCTTCCAATTATCAAACAACCCTCCCCGTCCAAGGTATTTAGCCCCACATGTGTCATATACCACCCCTGTATGCTGTGTTGTGTGTCTTGTCTGTCTTCCTACCCAACCTAATTCCCCAAATATACCTACTATCCTCCCCCAACATCCCACTCTCACCTTAAAAAAAAGGGCAATCTGTTCCCCAAAAAAAAGTTCACCCCCATACATAGCTGTCCATTTTGCACATGTGCCCACTGAACACATGTAATCTGGTCTAATTGGCTTCACAACACATTATTGTTGTCCTCACCTCTCTCTCAGGGGGTTTGAGTGTCCAAATATACCTCCAAATTCAGTATATATACACAGCTATTGATGTAGAAAAAATGGACAGCTATGGACCTTCCCTACAGCCGTCCTGCACATCCCTAGCTACTTTCCCTATTGTCTTTCCCTCTGCGTGTCCCCTTTTTCACCACTTTCCTATCACCCTTTTTTCTTTTCTTTTAAAGAAATAAGTATGGGGGTAAGGGGGAGTAAGTTCTTTTAAGCAGTAGTAAGTGGGATTAAGCCTGTTTGTATGGCACTAAGCAATGGCTATACAGATTAAACACCTTTAAGGCTTAAGCATATTTAACCGGAAGTTAGCATTGCTTACCGCCACGCAAAGCCACTAAAACCTACTTACAACTGCTTAAAAGTGCTTTAATCACTCTGTATCCAACAGTCCTTGTTCTGCCCAGCAGCAAAATAATCAACCCTTGCAAGCCTTGAACCCAGGACCCTCCACACCATAGCTACAGCAATTTACCATTAAGTCATCTGAGCTGTAATTATGTCTGATGTTTTTTCAAACATATCATGCAGCACATTCATTTTATGTGTATATATATATATATAGTGCATTAGGACATTGGATCCACACTCTGAACTTCTCACTGTCTCACTGCAAAAACTCTGACCAAAGACTGTGTAAATTTTGGGTGAAAGGGCCCAAACTAGGGACCTCTTGTAATTATTGCCCTTATCCCTTCCTCCACAGCTGAACTGTTCTGCCTTGCAACAAAATAATAAGGCTTGCGAAGTCCTGGACCCAGGGCTTTGTAAGCTGTGATCAAAGCAATGTACTATTACACCATCTGAGCCCTACAAAACTGTGATGACATCCCAAACATATCAGTTAGTACAGTCATCCAACAGCAGGGAAAGGAGTCTGTAGAATCAGGTAGCCTGTACATACATGTGTATATGTATGGAGATGCATTATTGCCTAGCAATACCTCAGGCATATGAAGTGCATGTGATTTACCATGCACATAACCATCAGTAATAGCTATATTGCTTTATGTAATAGCTATATTGTTTATTGTGCATGTTTACTTGTGCTGGGATTCACTGTATTGCATCACAGTGGTCACCACTGGGGCCTATCTGATGTGAATTCAACATCCCTGTAGCATAACTCACAATGTGTCAGTGCCAAGACGTCTGGACAGAGGCCAGCAAATTGTACTGGACAAATGTCCTAAGCTAAGGTCATGCATGACACATTACTGGTATACAGTAGATATAAATTGTGTACACACCCCTCTTAAGATGCAAGGTGTTCTTCTTACATACTAATTTGGACAACAATATGACAGTCCACACCTCTTTCAGCCTTTAATGTGACCCATAACAGGTACAGTTCACTTGTAAATCCAAGCATCTGTACTCATGTATTGCACCTACAAGGAAGCCTATCTGTGAGGGTGGCAGACATCCTATCAGCATTATGTTTCAGTCAGGTATGATACCTCATCCAGCCATATGTGTCAGTATACTCATTGTGGCCTATTTTGCTATAATATCACATACATGGGCATTGTTAAGGCATACAGACCACTTCCAACCACGTATAGGTTTCAAACATATGGATATTATAGACACATCTTTACAGAGGACTGTACAATGGTTTAACCTGTTGCATGTGAGGCAGACGCTGTCACCACACTATATGAAGTAATGGCAGCGGGAGGTGGTCACCAGCTGTGTATGGTATACACATCAAAATGGTATAAGCCACACATGCTATGATCCTCACACACACACAAACAGTTGCCAGCATTAGAACTCCTGCCTATCTAGGTATTTCTACTATAGTGCTACTCAGTTATGAGATGCGCCACAGAGCTTATACATTTCCATCTCTTCCACAGGTACTTCTAAGGTGGATGAACATCAACAGGTCTACTAAATTGGAGTGAAGGGAAGTGTAAAGTGTAGTACACTGGTTAAACATGGTACTAGCCAAACAGTGCATGATTCATGCACACATACACTTGCCAGTATTGGGATTTAAACTCATGTCTATATAGGTATTCCTAGTATAGTGCTATGCAGTTATGAGATGCACCACAGAGCTTAGACATGTCCAACTTAACCAAAGATATATCTGAGGTGGATGACGTCAACAGGTCTACTAAATTGGAGTGAAGGGAAGCGTAAAAAGTAGTGCACAGGCAAAAATGGTATGAGCCAGGTAGTACATGATTCACACACACACACACACACACACACACACACACACACACACACACACACACACACACACACACACACACACACAAAAACACACACACACCTGCCAGTTTTGGGATTAGAACTCCTGCCTATCTAGGTATGTCTATTATAGTGTTTTGCAGTTAGCGCATGCTACAGGGCTTACTGAACTTTCACAAGACCAAAGCTGTTGATAACTGCACAGCTGTGGTAAAGTATTACAAGAGGCAGGCAGTCTGCCTTCTGTTCCACCTGTACACCATGCTAGTTATTTCTATCTTGCACTTCAACTAACATATGGCTTGGCACGTCACCAGGTTATTGTATCATGCAGTGTGGCACACCTGTGAGATGTCAGCAGTACTTGTTCACCACAGATGTTTCCCCAGGACTTACTAGTTATGTCCACCCCTCCTGGCATGTTTGAAGGGTGGTTATCTGTGCTTTCACCCATTAACCTGGTGCACATGTCCATTATGGGGCACTTTTGCAACTGCTGCATGTACACAGACAACCCTGCCCTCTAAACTCCAAACACTCAGACCTGTGAGGGTTACCCATATATCACCCAATGTGGACATATGCACTCTCCAGCAAAGAATGGACTAGCAGGTCAAGAGGATAAGATCAACACCTGCACCACACCATGTGGAACACGTAGCTCACCATGACACCCACTTTGACAGCCATGACATATAGTGAAAAGCCACACACCCACCTTCCCAGAGGCACTCAATGGACATCTACCCAAACAGCACAGACCAGCAAGGCAAACACCCACTCAGACACCGTGACATGGCACATGCCAAGGGACACATATTTAACCTACACAGTGTGCCCCCGACCTAAGCCCCTAAGGCTAACTACCTTGCACAATACAGTGATCATTGGTAACTCAATACTGAGGTGCACACATCCCACTCACTATGTTGAATATGGAGCAGGTAACAGCCAAATATCAATCACATGTCAGCATCTAACACATTACACAGCTAGTTATGTCACTTTACAACAACTACGAGTATCACTGCGTATCCATATGGGTGTGAATGAATTGCGACACACCTCCATGGTCTACATGACAGGAGACACAGTTGTACTCTCTGATTATGTGGTTCAAGCAGGTGTGACAGTAGCCCTGGGCAGTGTACCACTGTCACCCAGAATGATGCTGCAGTACTATCAACAGATGGTTGATTGCAACATTGGCTTATGTGTTATGTGTCATTCTCAGAGGATCCTGGACCTCTCTGCTTGGGATAGCATGATTTTCAGAACCCAGTGACTTGCCACAAATGTCCTATATCTGTCACCACTGGGTTGCCAGGTACTGGCTATGTGTTGTGCTACCCCTATGGTGCCTTATTAGGCAGTTTTCCCTAATGTTATTACCACCATAACAGCTACACATGTATGCAATCTGAGGGTCATGCTGCTCAACAGTAGACATCTAACTGTCAAGATGCAGTCACTCATAGCAGTTGGAGTGGAGGACACATGTCTGCTGTAATGGAGAGGTGGTTCACACCAGCAGACAGCAGACCTGCAGTATCAGGCTATGATGCATTCCACAGCTGTCAGTCCCCAAACATGGACCACACCACACCTCCACAGGTGGTGTTGTCTCCATATTCATTATGGATAGGAACACCTCCAGACTAGCATCCCATCATAATGCATTGGAGATACTTCCGGTACAACTGCCTTGGGGTAATGGTGATATCCAGACCATAGCCTGCTATAGGTCCACATCTATGTTCCTAGACTGTCAAAGCACATTCCTCAACAACCTGACATCTCTGATGGTCTAATGCAACACTGACATAGTACGAGTCTTCAACTACCCCTCTATCACCTGGGGAATGTAACCAATCACCATTACAGTGGCCCACCACTAATGGGATTCATCATTTCCATTGCCCTAGACCAGCTCATACTGACCTCCGGTAGAGGATGCAACAACCTTGACCTGTGTTGATTACTTAAATATGGAACCGTTGCACATCCCCAGATGTCAGTCCCTGCATGGTGAGATTCACACAGGTTGTAATCAACATGGAACTCAACATGTCAGCCACACTCCCCCCCACACAGTTAACCACCTGGAAAAACACTCCAAAGCTGATTTTGCAGCCATGAAAATGGGTGGCTGTCTTCACTGCACCCATGGCAATGGGATGTTGCTACATGACAGAGTAATCATACACATAGGCACTGTACAAACAGGTACATGAATGCATGGCACTAGCCAGAGCCAAGAGAACCAAGACACTGTCCTCCAAACACTGGGAGACAATGTGATGGTCCCCTACCATTACTGAAGTGTACATCAGAAGGAGGACATGTTTGCAGGGAAAGGTGGTGTCCCATGACTGTTGAACTCCCTTATCACCCTCAAACACAATTTTGGATCCTTCATGGAGTCCCCAACAGGCATCTATGGCAGCAGAGATGCAGCAGACACTGACGACAGTCACAACAGGCTTGATAGTTACATTAACAACCTCCACAGCATTAAACACAAGTGCTGCAAATTACTGCACAAAGCTAATACCTATCCTGAGACAGCAGATATTGGCCACAGGTTTGGCAACACATTCAGTGCCAGCTTTATCCCTCTCTTCGCCCACAAGTGAAGTGCTGAGTGAATGTGTTCTCACATGCTGTATCCCATTTTCATTCTAGGTGTCTGTGTGTTACCAGGATGTGGCCTAGCAGCAAGGCCACAAGGTTTGGCAGTGTGGTGACACATGGACTGTGTCATAGGCTGGGTACAGTATGTCCATGGTAATTCTCGGTCTGTAACACAGTGATTGCATATGCCTCACATATTATAGGGCTGAAGTTTATACATAGGTACATTTTGATGTACAACATCTGTTGTAGAATGGAGAATGGTACATGTTATGGTTTGGACCCATCTCCGTATGCTAATGACTACAGCCACAGGGAATATTCATTAATCAAACACACTGGGATTACTATGCACACACACACACACACACACACACACACACACACACACACACACACACACACACACACACACACACACACACACACACACACACTTGCCAGTAGTGAGATCCATAGGTTTATTGCTTCATAGGTATGTAGTAGGTGAATGGGCCTGGAGGTTCTAAGAGGCTAGCCCAAGGGAATACCTTGGCATCGGGTCACATGACAATAATCCCCAGTGTGGCTCAGTAGTATATTCACTGGACAGGTCCCCAGGAGTGGGTGTTGTATTCCCCATCCACTTATCCAGGTTTCTATTGTGGGTTGCCAGTGATGTACACTGCTTCCCATGTATGTGATCTATATTCCATAACATCAACAGTGTCTGGGTTGGGCACATGTCCCACATGCATGTTCTTTGGCATGTGGAAGTGTGGGGCATGTTGTGTGGACAGATTGATACCTTCTGTTGTAGCATTCCTGACCTCATTTGGTGAGACCTGGCTATGTAACTGAGGTAGTGATTGCACCTACATTGACAGTATGATACGGGTATTCAGTGGCATCTGTCCATACAAAGCATGTGTATAAGGCATGGTATTCCCTATGTGGAGTATGTTTGAAGACTCTACAGTTGTTGCAGGCATCCAGTGGGGAACATGGAATAAGGTCCACTGTACACATTGATTGCGCTACTGAGGGGATGGAACAGGGTGCCATGTCCATTTACTTGCTGGATAACACACACTCAGTCAGGAGATGTAACAAATCAAAGTACTTTCTGATGTCAGTGGCACTGTTGTAGTCAACAGGCATGTAGTCCACTGCAATCACACCGTGGGTACTATCTGTGAGGCAATATACAGGAGAACTACCAATATAGTTGTTTTTGCTTAGCCAAGTATGTTTGTGTATGATATGTGGGTGGAGAGTGGTCTCTGAGTAATAGAAGGGTTGCCTATATTGCCCACTAATCCAGACTGACACATTTAGGGATGTGAATTGTCTACACCAACATTTCTGGTGTTTGACAGCTGTTGGCCTTGTAATGTGGACATTGTGACATATACTAGGTCCTTAACATAATAATTTAGCAAAACCCACCCCCCAGTGGATCATGGTATTACACAATCATATCGACCCCCACACAAAACACTGACAACAAACACACTTGCCAGTACTAAGTTTCAACCCTCTACCTAGCTAGGTATTGCTACTACAGTGCACCGCATTTATCACACGCACCATGGAGATTATAGGATGGATGTTGTCCCAAGGTACTTCTAAGGTGAGGAACATCAACAGCCCTTGTAAATACATCACAACCTCAAATCATACACATAAACACACAAAGACATACTCGGCGGCTCTGATCAAAAATCTACCAAAACAGCAGAGGCCACCAAAGCAGACACCCAAACAACCACCACCTCAGAACACAACACCTGCAACACATAGACCTCACAGTCAGAGTGTCAAACAGTCACAGCCCTTAAGGCCAAACACAATGCCAGACACACTAGTCATTGGTGACTCCATAGTCAGACACACTGACGTCCCGCTCACCAGACTGAGTAAGGAGAAGGTCACAGTAAGCTGCCTGTCGGGCGCTAGAATCCGCCACATAACGCAAGCACTCAGGTCTCTCAACAGCAGGTACAAATATGACTCAGTCATTGTCCACGCTGGTGTAAACGACCTGAGATGTACCTCCTTAGACTACATGAAAAGAGACATTGAGGAGCTCTCTGATTATGTAGCCCAGGCAGGTATGACCCTGACCTTGAGCAGTATCCTACCTTCACCAAGAATGATGCCACAATACAGAGATAAGATGATCAGCTTTAACAATTGGCTTAAACTCTGGTGTCATTCAAAGGGGATCCAATGTCTGTCTGCCTGGGATGACATGCTGGACAAGCCACGCTGCTTCAAGGGACGGCTTGCACCTGTCACCCTGGGATTCTGGATATTAGCAAAGGCTCTTGCCACCCCATAGTGCCTTTTTAGGCAAGGCTCAAATTCTAAACCTACCACCCTAGAACACAAAAAGGAAAAAACTAAGGGTAATGCTGCTCAATGCCAGAAGTCTAAATCTCAAAATGCACGCACTTGAGGCCCTTCTCAGTATGGAGAACATCGATGTCTGTGCAGTGACAGAAACCTGGTTCAAGGCTCCTGAGAGCACCCCAGCACTATCAGGTTTTACCTCTTATCATGCTCCGCCCCAAAATCCGGACAATACCAAGAAAGGAGGGGGTATCCATATTCATCAAAGACACCCACACCTCAAGACTGGTGGCAATACGATGCATCGGAGACCATCCAGGTGCAATTAACCATAGGCAAGACTGCTCTGCAAATTGTAGCATGTTACAGGCCACCCTCACAAACTCAGGAACCTCACATGGCCTTCCTGAAAACACTAGAGGGGATAAATGTATCACCAAACACCATCATACTAGGTGACTTCAATTACCCTAATATAGACTGGGAACACTACTCAAGCCCAAACACCCTAGCCCAAAAGTTCCTGGAATTCATAAACTCAAATGCCATGGAACAACTAGTCACCATCCCCACAAGAGGAGAAAACATACTTGATCTCATCATCACGAACATGGGAGCACAATGTTCAACACCAGAAATATACCCCTCACTGGTGAGATCAGATCACAAACTAATCTCGCTGGAGGTCCTCATCCCACCCCCACCTGAAATAAAAAAGACCACAGTAAAGAACTTCTAAAGCCGACTTCACACTTCTAAAGACTAGTGTGGTCTCCTTTAAGGCCCCTCAGCCGACGGAAAACAGTACTCAAGCCGCTGAATCACTTACAAATGCCTTCTACCAGCACCTGCAGGACTGCATGGATAAGGCAATCCCAAGCAAAACAAAGACTCTTTGTACCAAAGGCAAGCGTCCACTCTGGTGGACCCCAGCCATAAACAAACTCTACAACAAAAGGAGGAAGCTACTACAAGATAGAGCAAAATCCTTAAAAGGTAAGACACCCTTGATCACTATAAGTAAAAACTAAGAGCTCTCATAAAATCATCCAAAGCAAATTTTGAGAGAAAAATAGCTAAAGACTCAAAAGACAATCATAAGGCCTTCTTTAGCTATGTTAGAAACCTGGGAGGAAACTCCCAGATATGCTCAGAACTAGTTCAAAATGATGTGAAGATTACTGATCCTACAGACATTGCCAACATACTGGCTGACAGGTTCAGTGCAAACTTCTCCCCTCCCCCAAAAGGAGAGATATCTATACCAAGCGATTGCAGCCCCCAAACATCTCCAACGCCCAAGTGAGAACTGCTCTCTCCAAAGCAAAAACACAGCATCCATGGGACCTGATGGTGTCCCCGGCTGTGTGCTCCACGAACTCAACGAGGAATTAAACCCACAGCTAGGACAGCTGTTTAATCATAGTCTTACCTCTGGATACGCACTCCAGGGGTGGCGCACTGCAACTGTGGTCCCACTTCACAAAGGCGGTGCCTCCACCGACCCTGGAAATTACCGCCCATTAGCTTGACAAGCCTTATCTGCAAAGCCATGGAGAGGATCATAATGGACCTCATAAATAAAGACATAGGGAATTTGCAGACTTTGGATCCATCCCAGTTTGGCTTTGTCACAGGCAGATCATGCCTTCTAAACTTGGTTGACTTTTCAAACAGTCACCAAAGCCATTGATGAGGAAAGGCAGTCCATACAGCCTACCTCGATCTGGCGAAGGCCTTTGATACAATACCCCACTCGGGTATCATTGAAAAACTCATCAGCTTAAATGTTAACCCATACATCACAAGATGGGTTGCAAACTGGCTGAGTGACAGAACCCACAGGGTCAGAGTTGCTGGCGCCATGTCAGACTCAAAGCCTGTCACAAGTGGTGTACCACAGGGCTCAGTCCTGGGCCCACTCTTGTTTGGCATCTACTTTTCCGAAGTACAAGCAAACACAGGAGGGTTATGGCTGACAAAGTTTGCAGATGACTGCAAACTGGGCGCCATAGTAGAAAACACATCTGACACAGATATCCTTCAGAAGGGTCTCACAGAAATGGATAACTGGTGCCAGAGCCATGGCCTAAAGTTAAATGCCAAAAATGCATAGTCATACCCTTCGAAAAACAAGGTTACCCTAGCTACCAAATAGGTGGCAATCCACTGAGTACAGAAGAAGTTATCAGGGACCTGGGGACCCAGGTTGATAGTAGTCTGTCATTCGACACCCATGTAGCTAAAGTAGTTAGGAAGACCTTCTACATTGCCCACCTTATCATGAAGGGATTCTCATCTAGATCAAGGGAGGTCATAGTCTCCCTATACTCATCACTCATCAGACCAATAATTGAGTACAATGCCCCATTCGAATGTATCTGACCCGACACTTGCAGCAGTTGGAGAGGCCACAAAGTTCCTCACCAAAAGGATAAAGGGTCTCAAACATCTGTCCTATGCTGCCCGACTGAAAGAACTCCAGCTCTATTCAGTCGCTTACCGCTTGCTCAGAGGTGACCTTTGCCTAACATACAAGGCCATGTCAAACCCAGATTTGATGAATATGCTTCACCTCAAAAATCTAGATCCGTCAGAGCCACAAGGGCGGAGACTTAAACCTCGACACGGCTATTAATAGGACGTGCTGGAGGGATAGATTCATCACCCAAAGACTCCCTATGCTGTGGAATAAAATCCCGGTATATGTGAGGCAGAGCACTTCGCTGGCCTTGTTCAAGAGAAATCTTGACCAATGGATGGGAGATCGCAGATACACCCCAGGGATTACCTCAGTGTCACTGCTCAACAGAGGCACAGCAAAATAATGGGTATAGTTCCCCATACTAAAGGGGTGGCGTAAGCCACAAAACTATGGGCTAGGCTTGTAAATGCCCTCGGGCAGATAGCCAAGTATGAACCTATGAACCTATGAACCTATGAACATGTGTACAACATGTACAGCTTATTTACCTGATGTTTTGCATCCCACATGTGTTGTTATGAAGCAGCCAGGTACACCTACTCATACATACATGTGCATAGGTAATACCTGATATACATTTTTGTTCTATGTCAGTATGTCAGTATGGCACACTGTATTTACACACTTGTAGCTCAGTCATTCCTATCAACCTGTTAGAGCAGGACATCTGGAGGATGCCACACATACATGGGGGGTAATGGGCCAAAATTAGTGACACTTTCTTAATATTGCTGTAGCATACTTAAGTGATTTGATAGCACAGTAGCCTTTGCATTCACAGACATACCCTGGAGAATGTCCAATGCTCATATGGCAGGAAGTGTGGGGAAAGGCTAGGAGTGTGGTACTGAGGGTAGGAACTTTTAATGTTGGTAGTATGACTGGTATGGGGACAGAGCTAGCTGATATGATGGACAGAAGGAAGGTTGATACGTTTTGTGTGCAAGAGACTAGATGGAAGGGGGATAAGGTTAGGTGTATCGGAGTCAGGTTCAAATTGTTTTATCATGGTGTGGATGGGAGGAGAAATCATGTAGGGGTTAACTTGAAGGAACAGTATGCCAAGAGCATTTTTGCAGGTGAAAAGAGTGTTGGATAGAGTGATGTTTATGAACATTGATGGTGTAATGATTACTGCTGTTAGTGCATATGCTCCGCAAGTTGCGTTTGTGATGGATGAGACAGAAAAACTTTGGAGTGAGTTGAATGAAGTGATGATGATTGTACCCAAGGGTGACAGTGGTGATTATAGCAAATGTCAATGGACATGTTGGTGAAGGGAACAGAAGAGATGCAGAAGTGATTGGTAGGTATGGTGTTAAGCAAAGGAATGCAGAAGTTGAGATGATTGTGGAGTTTTCAAAAAGGATGGGCAAAACTGTGGTGAATACATATTTTAACAAGACAGAGAAGCACAGGGTAACATACAAAAGTGGAGGAAGATTCACACAGGTGGATTATATCCTATGCATGGGGGGCAAGTTTGAAGGAGATTGGAGACTGTAAAGTGGTGACAAGGGAAAGTGTAGTTAGACAACATAGAATGTTGGTCTGTGGGAAGACGTTGATGATCAAGAAGAGAAGGAGGAGTGTGAGGGCAGCACCAAGGATCAAATGGTGGAAACTGAAAAAGGGTGATTGTGAGGTTGAGTTCAGGGAAGAGTTAAGACAGTGGGTGGCAGTGAAGAGTTAATGAATATCTGGATAACTACAGCAGAGCTAGTAAGAGAGATGACTAGAAAGGTGCTTGGTGTGACATCTGGACAGAGGAAGGAGGACAAGGAGACCTTTGGTGGAATGTGGAAATACAGGAGAGTATAAAGAGAAAGTGGTTGGTGAAGAAGAAGTGGGATTGTCAGAGAGATGAAGAAAGTAGACAGGAGTATAAGGAGATGAGGTGCATGGCAAAAAGAAGGCTAAGGATGAGATTTATGGAGGGTTGTATGAAAGGCTGGACACTAAGGATGGAAAAAAAGACCTCTACCAATTGGCTAGACAGAGGGACCAAGCTAGGAAGGATCTGCCGCAGATAAGGGTGATAAAGGATAATGCGGGAAACATACTCATAAGCAAGAAGACTGTGTTTAAAATATGGAAAGAGTACTTTTAGGGGCTGTTGAATGAAGAGAATGAAAAAAAGAGAGGGTTGGATGATGTGGGTATGGTGAATCAATAAGTGCAATGGATTAGCAAGGAGAAAGTAAGGATAGCTATGAAAAAGATTAAGAATGGAAAGCCTGTTCATCCAGATGACATACCAGTGGAAGCATGGAGGTGTTTAGGAGAAATAGCAGTAGTTTTTCTAACCAGAATGTTTAAAGAAATTTTGGAAAGTGAGAGGATGCGTGAGGAGTGGAGAAAAAGTGTTTGGGTATCAATTATAAGAATAAGGGTGATGTGCAGAGCTGTAGTAACTACAGAGGGATAACACTGATTAGTCACAGCATGAAGTTATGGGAAAGAGTAGTGGAAGCTAAGTTAAGAAGGGAGGTGAGGATTAGTGATCAGCAGTAAGGCTTCATGACAGGAAAGATCACTACAGATGCGATGTTTGCTCTGAAAGTGTTGATGGAGAAGTACGGGGAAGGTTGGAAGGAGTTGCATTGTGTCTTTGTGGACTTTAAAGCATATGACAGGGTGCCTAGAGAGGAGTTGTGGTATTGTATAAGGAAGTCAGTGCTACAGGATATGTACAAGTGTAGTATGACAGTGGTGAGTTCTGTGGTGGGAGTGACAGATGCGTTTAAGGTGGAGGTGAGATTACATCAGGGATCAGTTCTGAGCCCTTTCCTATTTGCAGTGATGATGGACAGGTTGACCGACAAGATCAAACAGGAGTCATCGTTGACTGTGATGTTTGCAGATGACATTGTGATCTGTAGTGAGAGTAGGGAACAGGTTGAGGAGACCCTGGAGAGGAGGAGATATGCTCTAGAGAGGGAAGGAATGAAGGTCAGCAGAACTATGACATAATATATGTGTGTGAATGGGAGGGAGGATAGAGGAATGGTAAGGATGCAGGGAGTAGAGTTTGCAAAGGTGGATGAGTTTACTACTTGGGGTCAACAGTTCAGAGTAATGATAATTGTGGGGGAGAGGTGAAGAACAGAGTACAGGCAGGATGGGGAGGGTGAAGAAGAGGGTCAGGAGTGATTTGTGACAGACGAGTACCATTAAGGTTGATAGGGAAGGTCTACAAGAGGGTAGTGAGACCAGCTATGTTATATGCGTTGGAGACAGTGGCACTGACAAAAAGGCAGGAGTCAGATCTGAACGTGGCAGAGTTAAAGATGTTAAGATTTGCACTGGGTGTGATGAGGGTGGACAAGATTAGGAATATGTATGTTAGAGGGTCAACCCAGGTTGCACGGTTTGGAGACAAAGCCAGAGAGTAGCGGGATTATGTTGGTTTGGACATGTGCTGAGGAGGGATGCTGAGTATATTGGGAAAAGGGTGGTAAGGATGAAGCTGCCAGGTAAGAGGAAAAGAGGGAGGCCTAAGATAAGGTGTATGGATGTGGTGAGGGAGGACATGCAGGTGGTTGGTGTGACAGACCAAGATGCAGAGGACAGGAAGAAATGGAAACAGATGATCCACTGTGGTGGCCCCTAAAAGGAACAGACAAAAGAAAGAGAAGGAGATGCCATAATGTCAGTCTGCCCAGGTTGCCAATGATTTGCCAGACATAACACAACTCTATGTGTAAATGACTACAAATATGAGGCACACATATGATCAGTGTGCATAACACTGGACAGTTGAATGGTATGAGCTCTGCATATCACATGCAGTTCAACACATACACATCTGCAACAGTAGTTTACTATGAAAATACCCTGTATCGGTCTCTCACATTTCTGAGACAAACATGTATATCATAGTTGTATTCACAATTAACATATGGATACCTACGACATCCCAGTAGCTGGCCTAGCAATGTCACAGTCAGTATTGTTTAACACACACTCCAGTAGTAGTCATATGTGAGCTGTCCTTTCCTGGGGTGACTCAGAGGCCTGAGCTGTGATCTATGTCACCGCAGACAGACCCAGTTGCTATGGCCATAGGTTCTGATCAGCAATATATCAGTACAGCAAGTCTTGTTGAGACATATTTGTTGAACTCCCTATTTCACATTATTACATACCCCTACTGCATTCCATTACATGCTTATTTATTTAACATATTTTTTTTCAAGTATGGTTGGTTTAATTCCAATATGTGTTGGTTGGTTGGTCTGTCTGTCTGTCTGTCTGTCTGTGTGTGTCTCTCTCTCTCCAAGATGTAGGGTATACATCTGTTTTGCATAGGCAGCAGCTTGCCTTTTGTAGGTAATGCTAATGAGCAGCTGATGGCCTGTGCACCAATTGGTGTCTCCCACTTGTTAACTCCATATAGAACAGTTGTGTCATTATTCCTAAAGCCAATGACATTACAACACACTCCTATAACTGTGTACTTCATGTGGGCATTGCCCCTTTTCCTTGCCTGTGAGGAGGACTTCATAGAGGTGTGTGAACAACAGCATCACAGATGGTAGTTGAAAATACTTCTTACAGTGAAAACTGTGGAGACAGCCCAACAAACTGGGGGAGAATGTTCAAGATATAGGGAAAGAATATAAGTATTGCTGTTATACAGTTGAATTAATGCTAGTTTAACAGGGTTTGTGTGGACATGGCTTTTTGCATGATTTTAAGTCTGACAGTGTTGTGTGGTTGACATAACTATAAACTGTAGGGCTATCTGCAGAATGACCAGATTTTGGACTCTCATGTTTAGTTTGTTCCTCAGACATTTTTTTGTTTTTGGAAAATCAATAGCATACTATGGGGATTGTAGTCAGTAAATGGTATCATCCATTTGTGTTTCTGACTTCATATCCCTCAGAAAAGATATGTTACAATAAACCCTCTTACACCAACCACTGTCTCAGTTTATAACAGCAATATTTCACATATGCCCCTGATTTTGGGCCTCTGCCCCCCCCCCCAAGTATGTCAGGCTTTATCCAGATGTCATGCAGTAAGAGATTGATAGGTAGGGTATATCATTATTTAGTGCCTTCATTCCTGATACCATCCCAGTGATGTATCAGATGGCCAGACATGTTATATGTAAGAGGCCTTATATATGAGGAAAAAGCCTGGACATTCTGTGGGACTCTGAACAGTTGAGAGGTCTGTGCATTTCTGCTAGTTGTTGACAGACTGTCAGGATTGTGTAGCAGTGTAGTATGTAAATGCTATTTGGCCTGTGTAGAGAAGGGGGGGTAGATGAATGTGTTAATAGTCTATTTGACTGTGCATGCTGCTCCAGTTTCTGGAGGTATATCAGCTGTATATGTTTGTACGGGCAGGCTGAGAAATGTCTCATACCACGGTCAGGCATCATACTACACTGTGAATTGGGCCAGTAAATGTAGGGGTAGTGTGTGAGTGGAAAACATAATGAGATGTTTTGGTTCACACAGTCTTTATACTCTACTATTCATATGGCTTAGCCTTATGTCACTGTGACTGTGGTGAAATTAGTTGTGGGTATGCACTATCACACTGGTGTCTGTTTTTCAGTGCTGTTACATCCCTGTAGTGCCTGATTTATTTACAAATACATGTGTATTTCCCCATAGCAGATTTGGGTTAGTGTTGTCAGTCTGACTGTAGTTTGGACAGCGCTTGGTGACATGCTTAGCCGGTGAGTGTAGTTTCCCTAATGTGATGTTATGTCCAGATACTTGTAGGATATACTGTTGCCTGGCCTCCATAAGTGTATTTCTGACACATCAGTGGAATGATGTGAGGATTTAAGTCACTAACTAGTGAGACGTAATTGAGTGATTGACTTGTGCTACTTCAGTCAATATATGTTAGGACAGACAGGTGGGTATTACTGCAGCAACTGTGTCAGCTTATCTACTACAGTATTTCAGATATGTCCCTATTTTCATAGCTTTCTCCTCCTCTGTCAGGCTTGGTCCAGATTTGTTGCACTAAGGAGTTCTGTGCATACGCCTCGACTGGCCGGATTGTTTCAGAATGTCCAGGTTTATTGCTCATATTTCTGCTTGTTCCACAGATTCATTATTTTTATTTCCCTGGTAAATCACTGTGATGATCTGGGGATTTCTGTCAGTAAATGAAGACATACATTTCGGTTTCAGAACTCACATCCTTCAGAACATGTATGATGAAACAAACCCTGTCACTCTGGCAACATTCTACATTTATAAGAGCAATATTTAAAATGTGACCCTAGTTGTGGACCATTGTCCCCCCATTTTGACAGCCTTTGGCCAGATTTCTTGCACTAAAAGTTTGAGAGGTATGGTTCTGAGGTATGACTCCACTACATGTTATGAGTATATATATATATATATATATATATATATATATATATATATATATATATATATATATATATATATATATATATATATATATATTTCCCCTTTATAATCTCAAAATACTGAAATTTCAAATTTCAGTATCCCAAGACCGTAAAGGTGAATTTTTAGAATAGCAAAGGTGCATAATCACAAATTTGAATATTTCAAATTTGCAGTTATGGCTTTATGCTTCTTTACGTGCAGTGTTTTGTTTGGATGGACTATGGTGTTGTGTGTGGATTTGGGTGCAATTTAAAGTAAGTGAGTGTTTTGTAAGGGTTTTGGGTGGGACTTTGAATGTATGTGAGTGTGTTTGTAAGTTGTACATGTGGGTTAGGGTAGGCAGGTGAGTGTATGAGTGTGTAAGTGTTGGATGTATTGCAGTTTGCATGTGTGTGTGTGTGTGTGTGTGTGCATGTGTGTGTGTGTGTGTGTGTGATGGACTGTAGAATGTCTGGGTGTGAGTTTGTTGTCTTTTTCTATTTGTGCAATCTTCGAGTTAGTGTATATAAGTAGAGGGGTGAGGGGGTGCAGTCCCCCACATGGGGGTGCAGGGTGGCTTGTCACCCTGCTTATATGTAGTGTAGGTGTGTTGGTTTGTGTTGTGTTTGTCAAGCTTTTGTTGTTTAATTTGTTGTAGTGTGGGTATGATAGTGCATGTGTTGTGTGCTGTATGGTGTGTGTATGTTTGATATTTTGTATTTTGCGGTTTTGGGGGTTTTGGGATTTTGAACGTTTACCTTTATGGTCTTGGAACCATATATATATATATTTATATATCTATATATATATATATATATATATATATATATATATATATATACACACTTTATATGTATATTTCTATTTATATTCTGTATATATTTTCCATACATATGCATCTCCATACATATATACATGTGTATATGTATATATACAAAACCTGACTGATACTACAGAATCTTTTCCCTACTGTTGAATGATTATACTGCATGATATGTTTGAAAAATATCAGCAATTTCTTCAGCTCAAATGGTGTAGTGGTACATTGCTCTGAAGATGGTGTACAAGGCCCTGGGCTTTGAAAGTTGGCAAGACTGAAGATTTTGTTGCTAGGCAGAACAGTGGCTGATGGAAACAGAGGGATTAACGCAGTTTTAAGCAGCTTTAATTGGGTTTGCACAGGTTTGTGAGACACTAAGCAATGCCAACACATGGTTAACTGTAGAGATGCTTAATCTGTGATGGCTTTACTTAGCATTGAGCAAACTTGCTTACTCTCACTTACTCCTGCTTACACCTATGCTAATTTCATTAAAAGAAAACAAAAAGGGGTGATAGGAAAGTGGTGAAAAGGGGCACAAAGATAGAAAAACAATATGAAAGATATCTAAGAATGTGTAGGACGGGTGTAGGGAAGGTACATAGCTGTCTGTTTCTTACACAGCATCAGCTGTACATGTGTACAAAATTTGGAGGTTAATTTGGACACTCAAGCCCCAGAGAGAGGGGTGAGGTCAACAGAAATCTGTTGCCAAGCCATTTGGACTGGATTTCATGTGTCCAGTGGACATGTGTGTGAAATGGACAGCTATGTATGGGGTGATATTGTTTTGTGGGACAGATGCCCTTTTTCTTTTTTTTTATATGAGAGTGGGATGTTCGGGAAGGATTTTAGGTACATCTTGGGAGGTATGTTGGTTAAGTAGACAGACAAGACAGACAAAACAGCAGACAGGGGCAGTATGTGACACATGAGTGGGATAAACACATTTGACGGGGAGGGTGTTTGGGAATCTGAAGCCCATTATGGTTATGTAAACTCATTATGGTTACAGTGGGTCTGAGATCCCCACCAATGGGCAGTCACCACTGCACCTTCACGGCCCCAAAGGAGGCTGTGCTGGGGTCTGGACAGGAGAGGCAGCCTGCCCCTTGAGGTGCACCAGGCAGCCCTCAATCTGGCACAGCTACTCTCCAAACTCAGATCAAATGGTGCTGCACACTAAACCCTGGACTTGACGGTGGGTAACAGCATCCTTTTCGTGCCTGCTCCTGAGGGAGCATGTGCCCTGTCCCCAGTGGTGGTTCCACCCGAAGCTGGTGCAGGACCAGCAGACAATAGAGATTCGGGTTGGGTCCCAGATGTGCTGGGGCCCAGTGCCATGGCCAGATGAGGTGGGATAGGTGGGTCCACTTGGCTCTGCCTTCCCAAACATGCTATGATGTTGAAATTTTACAAAATATGTTGGTTAGTCATGAACAACACATTTCAAGATTAGTTATGACAGCATGAATGGGTGTTCCATTTAAGCCCATAAAACAGATTTGAAACAGTTGCACAGTAAACAGAATGCATGCATAAATGGAACAGCAGTATGCATCGTAACAGCATGCCAGTAACATTGATGGCAGCAGGCCACCAACAACAGTATTTGAGCAAGATATGTTAACATGCAAGCAATCAAACATATTAACAATAATATAACACATGTTCCAACATTCGGGTTGGAGCACAACATACCCGTAGTATATGAGTAATAATTATTGATGCAGATGAGGGGTGCGGGAAAGACAGAAAATCCATTTGCAACTGTTTATGCTTCTATTTTCCACAACAGTACTGCTCAATACTCTATGGGTCTGCCCTCACTTTACATCTACCTATGGCCATAGCTTCTGTAATACAAACATACCTATTAAACTGTCAGCCTGGAATAGTATAAGGTAAACTGTGACACCTCTGGGCACATGACTAGGGGAGACTTATACATGTTAGGGTTACATATCTGGCACAGGAGGGGTACCCTGAACTGCTGTTATGTGAGTGTGCTACTGACATACGTCAACTGGTTTCCTGTCTGTGTCCAGGATTATTTGCAGCAGTGACCACTAGCCGTGACAGCATGACACTTATGAGACATGTATCAGAAATGTGCTGCTCAACATCTTAGAGCATGACATCTGGACAGAGCCATACATAAGAGTGGGAAAAAGGCCCATAAATGTGGACTATTTTTAGATAGTGCTCTTACAAACTTAGAGAGTTGATAAAATAACAGGTTTTGCATTTGCATGGCTTTTCTTATGGATATGACATCTGACACTTGTATGTCTATCATTATTTTCTAACTTCAGTCTATAATGATTTGCCACTGATTTGCTATGACACCACTCATTTATGTCAAATGGACCAAAAATCTGAGACAAATATCTGGATATTCAGTGAATATCTATACAGTTGAGAGGTATGATTCAGGAAGAGTGCATATTGTATGTACCTACCCTTCTGTCATTTGCAGGCATGTGGTGGGACCATTGAACAGTTGTACACAGTTTATTAATATACCCTTCATACAGCTACTGGCAACATTTACTTACCTATAAAACCTGTAGGGAAAGTATCTGTTAACACTACCTGACTGTTCTTACATTTATTCCTGATTCCTTATGTGTAGATATGCACATATCTTAGTACCACTCCCTGGATTTGAATCGTGTCTGGGTGTTCAAGATTAACAACTAAGCTATTTTTCATCACACTGAGCTACTGGGGAACTGCTATTTTTTTGCTTCAATGATTTCTCCTTAATAGTCTCTTGGTTAGACAGTCTGAACTTGTAATCCTGTGATGCATACATGACAGATAGTTATTGTAATGTGCATTACTCCTTTGGATTACTACATCCTGGAAACAAAAGTTAACACAAGGCAATGCTGCATGGTACACACATTGATACTTTTTATATTACTATTCAGGGTTCAGCGTTTAGTGCAGCATATATTTCACATTTAATCTATATCTCGATTTACAGCTACACCATCTATGGTTTCTCCTAATGGCTTGTTCACAGATGAGCCTCAGTTAATGTATGCTGTCACAGCCATATTTGCTGAGAAGAACCTGTATACATTCTATATATGTCTACAACAACATACCTGAATAAACACAACAGTTTTTTTAAGGGTCTTTATTGTACTTCAGTATTCGCCAGTCATACTTTTTTATTTATTCAGTTCACACAGTAACACTATACCTACTAGCAGTAAGCAATGTGCTCTTTCTTAGCTATTTTAACAACAAACTGCAAAACAGATTTGTACTCATCAGCCTGTTGGTGCACCCTCAGCAGTCTGTCACCATGGGCTTCCATGTTCACAGCCCTCTCTGCTGCAGCTGTAGAGGAGAAAAACACACATTATGCATATCTGTCTATCACAATCTCAGGCTAGTATTTGCTACAAACTACTTGATAGTGATACCTACACACTACTGGAGCATTCCAGTCCCATCCATCTTGGATCCACTGGTCCAGGAGTGCCCCCTTCCTATGCTTTAGGTTGGCATAGTGGTGCCGTACCTGCTCACCAGTCCGGGGGATGCCAGTAGCACTGGTGAGGTCACATGCAAGATGGTCCCAGGCCTCCGCTTTGTATTGGGAGTCCTGGAACTGGACCTGCAGCAGTCTCTCCTCATGGTCTTTAACTAGGAGTCCAGCCATGACCCTGGACTCCCGAATGCTCCAGTGTTGCACCCAAAAATGCACTCCCTCTCCTATGCCAACCATTGTATCTGCACAGATAGACTGTAACAGATTATGGCTATATTCCATCTGCACCATTTAAATAGTGCAATACTCCCACCCTTTGCTGTCATTGGACCATTTTGAAAAGGTTAAGCTCCACTAAGCAGTGCGCAAATCCGCTAAGCTAGTTTTAACACTGCTTATAGGAGAAGTTATTGAGTAGTGTTTAACAGGGTCTATGTTAAATATTCAAACATCCAAAATGTCGAACGTTACATGGTCGAGACCAAATGTTCGACATTTGGATGTTCGAATATCAAATAAAAAAAAGAAAGAAAGAAAAACACACCTTAACAGTGTGAGCAGGGGGGCAAGCCCCCCTGTACTCCCATGTGGGGGGCTGCACCCCCACACCCCCCCTACCTAAATATACCAACTCCTAGATCACACTTCAGTGCAGAAAAGGGAAAGTCTCCCCTATCTGCATCATACGGCGCCGTTGAAAGTCAATCTTCGAACACTTGAAATTTCAAACATTTGGTCTTGACCACGTAACGTTCGAAATTTTAAGCATTCGAAGAATTGACATAGACTCGTTTAACAGTGCACAAATCCTCTTAGCTGAGCTACCTGCTGCTTAGCATTCATGTCTTAGCAATGGTTACACCTGCTAAGAATTGCTGCCCATTGCTAACCATTGGTCACTTTTAATTTTTTAAATATATCAGAAGACTGACTTCATTTATTAAGTGTATATGATGTACTTCACATGACCATCCATCTATGTGCTTTCCTTTCACTGGCAAGGGGTGTGACTATACTGTATGGGACACTCGTGTGTACATGGGTGATTTCACATGTTATATGCACTTACACTTACATTGTACACCAGCTACACTACCCTGGTTGACAAAAAACAGTTACTACATAATTTAAGTTTAAAAAAAAAATGTTAACACTGCTTCCCCATATAAAAACAACTTACCTGTCTTGGTACTCGAAATATGAACAGCTATATGTAAATCCAGGACTCTAACCACTACACTATCTCGGCTTGGAAATTTCAACTGTATATTTGTATTTATCTCCTATGGGATGTTTAACCTATGGTAAGTGGAGGGCCATAATGCGCACACCCACTTAGCTACACATAAACATTCCTTAGCCTAGAAAAAAAAATTATAATATTATTAGTATTATATTATTATGTTATATACTGAGTATTGTGGTGTTCTGACAAGTCATTGAGAACTGCAATCAGGAAATAATGGCATACATTTGACTTTCAGGCTTCTATCCTTCAGAGATTCCTGCTAATACATATCCTGTTTTCTATCAACTTTCTAAGTGTGTGAGGGCAATATTTCTGACGTGTCCCAATTTTTAGTGTTTTGTCCCCCCATTATTTGTGCCTTTGTCCACATACACTGCTATCAGGGAATATTGGGATATATTTGCTTTCAGAATTCCATCCTTCGGTAAGTCATGCTAATGCATGACCTGTTTTCTATCAACATTCTCAGTTTGTGAAGGCAATATGTATGATGTGTCCCTTTTTAGAGATTTATCCACCATTATTTGTGCTTTTGTATATACATTTAGCAGGTTGTGGATGTGTCGTACGGCACTTTTACAATGCAGAGGGTGTGTCACAGAACCTGTCACACACTCCCTGCATTGCTTTCCTGCTGCCATATGTATTTCAGTGTCCGCGGACACTGAAATTATCATTTATTTCATTTCAGTGTCTGCGGACACTGAAATACTGGCATAGTATTAGAGAAATTCTCTAATATTATGCCAGATCATATTAGAAAGTGCCATATGGCACTTTCTGAGTGCAGGGGGCATGTTCAATGTCCGTGCACTTGTTGAACATGACCCCTGCACTCGTTCATGGTTCATGTCCATGTAGGTTAAACATGAAAATGCAAGGCGTGCTGCTGTACTATATGGACATGAACCACTCAATGTAGGAATGGTGCTATTCTTGCACAGAGTTTATTGCATCCCAGGGTAAGTGTTTGATACTAGACTGGTTCAGTTGTTTTATTTCTTCTACTAAACTGCTCAACCTCTCAGTACTGTGTTTAATAAAAACAGAAATCAGTTCAAAGCTAGTCCATCAATTAACTCTCTATACAGTTTGGGAGATGCATCAATTCCATAAGGAAATTTTGAAATTCTGAGTTCTTTTGGTACTCTCTTTTCAGTTATACTTTCTCTCAAAAAAGAATTATAAAGCAATATAGAGCGATACTTGATAAATTTGTACTCAGAAAGTGAAAGATGTTGAGCAATTACTTTATTGTTACTGTCACTACTAACGCCATCAAAGTGTGGAACAAAATTCAACCAAGTGTTTAAATCTTACATTTGTTTACTGTTTTGGATGCAGTTAAATATGTAGGAGGGGAGGCCATACTGGTTATGAGACAATGTATTGGCATCACAGTGGTAGAGGCCACAGCCCTTGCTCATTGTGTTGTGGAAATTGACACTGTGTGCCTTGGATTCCAGAATGATTTGAAACATTGACATGGTAGATCAACACAGCAAACAGATACAACTGCTGAGGTTGCTAGTGACAACTGTTGCCTCCACAGATGTCTCACTGAGACACATTACAACTCCCTCCTGCCTTCATGTAGAAAAGTGTTCAGATTCAGGAAGGTCAGACACAGATTGTCCTAAGTCAATATACATAGACCATTAATAAGATGGCATCATTGTCACCTTTGGACACATGTTGGACATGCTCCACTATGGACATCATCTCATGACAAGCACAACAGCACTCCTTAAGCTCAACATCTGGGACACCTCCTCAGACAACACATGCATGCTCACATTGTTCTACCTCTTCTGTATCACCATGATCATAGAATTTGACAACCCTCTTGAGATCAGTGAACACTTAAGAGGCAACAACAGTAATCAGAATCTGTGCATGGCATGCCCCATCAAAGTGAATACTCACAGCACAATAGTTATGCCCATTTCTGGACATGGGCTTTATCATCCCTGACATCCCATGACAACTCAGTGGACAAAACTTGATGTTACATTGTGCCAGCTTGGCCACACTATTAAGATGATGTATTGCGTCTCTCTCTGCACTGTCTCCAAGAGTACATGGTTACAATGTTCACCTCTCACTTCCCTTCTCCTTCTTAAAGTGTTTTAGTCACCTGCCACTTTGTTCACCCCAGCTGTGCTAATGATGATGACTGTGCTCCACCCACCTCTTACATGTGTGGGTACAGTGATACCTAATGCAGAATAAAGCCAGTTAACTACTGTTGTGGTTAACCTAGGTCTGATAATACATGTATCATTTTAGCTTATGCTGTCTGTATCATGGTCAATAGTTGAGGAAGATATACTGACTTTTTTGCTGGTGCTGCAATATATTGACCTACCACTGCCTTGGCATTGGTATTTGTGCATGCTCCTCACTTGACTCTTCACTTTACTCCTCTTCTGCTAAAGGTAATGCTGATATGGAAGGACCTGCCGAGATGTTCTCCTATCACTCCACCTGCATGTGCAATGCTATGATGTGCAGTAAAGCACACACAACAAAACTCTTCCCAAAGATTTCTAAACTGTATTGCAGTGTTCATTTGTTGTATCTAGGCAGTGGAACCATACCTTGAATAGGCTGAACATCTGCTCTACTATATTAAATGTTTCTTTATGTGCTGCATTATAGGCATATCCTACTTAGTCTGGGAGTTGTAATTTAGGGTCATCAGCCAGGGCTCTAGGGTATGTCTGGCATAGTCTAAAATACACTATATCTATCTCTCTATAATAATATATATATATATATATATATATATATATATATATATATATATATATATATATACAGATAGTGGCACCTGTGTGTATAAACTTGCCTGTTTAGCCTGTGTGTACACCTACAAGATAGATGACCCTGTGGAAAGTCCTTCACATGATCACTTTGTATAGGTCAGATGTACCTCATGAAAAAGGCATGGGAACATTACAAATTTCTGTAGTGTTTTCTGCCTAAAATAGTGTAGCTGGTAGCTGTAGTATTCCCCACCCTCACTCCCTGTTGGTGTCTTCTTCTTATATTAGGTGATTTTACAGTTACCTGCCCCTACTGTAAATTTGATCTGGGAACACTCCTCCCAGTCTAGTGTCATTAGTCATTCTACCTAGTTCTGACTGAGTGTGCTTCTCAAACAATCTGGAAATAAAGAGCTGATAAGTATATTTTTGGCACTTTTTAACTGTTCAGAGTTCTGCACTGGTTTAAGTTTTGCTTGACTGAATTATTTATATATTTGCTGGAATTGTTTTCTAATAATCTAAGTGACTCCATTTTGATTTTTTCCTAATTGACTGCTTTCTGCACTTGTTTTTAGTCATTTTTAATGTAATTGCATTTATCTAAACTGTATTTGTTTTAATATTTCTACACACTCAAGTGTGCTAACTTGCACTGCATTTGAATTGTTTTTACTGCTGTTTTAGCTGCTTTTCTGTAAAAAAAAAGTCCTAAGCTTGTTTCCCACCTTTCCTGTAACTAGTCTAGTCCAGATGCTGATTTGCTGTACCCAGGACTGTTTTTAAGCTTGTGAGTCCCCCAAGCCTTTCTGTGTTGGAGGGAAGCCTTTAGCATATGAGTGGGAGTGGTAAGCACTAGGTAGCCTATCTACCACAAGAGGAGTTATTTCTGGACCACAAATTGTAGTTTATTGGCTGTTTGGGCAGTTTTTCCATCCTTTTCAACTTTATGGCTTAAAAGCCCATGTTTGCATGGGTTTGTGCTTGTTTAAGCTCCACTCAGCAGTACCGAGCTGAAGTAAACTATTATTGGTGCCAGAAAGTTTGCTCTTCAGTTTTTCCCATTAGACACCTGCAACAGCTGGAGAGGCCACAGAAGTACCTCATCAAGAGGATCCTAGGTATAAAACACATGTCCTATATGAACAGAATCAAAAGACCCCAGCTATTCTCTGTCTCATATCACCTACTTAGAGGCAATCTCTGCTTGATTTACAAAGCTGTGTCTGACCCAACTCTCTTAGAAATGCTACATCTAATGAAACCCCAATCCCTCCACACCACATGCTCCACAGACCTCGACCCCATTACCACAATCAACAGAACATGTTGGAGAGACAGGTTCCTCAGCCAGAGACTGCCCATGCTATGGAATAGACTTCCCATACATGTCAAGCAGAGCACCTTGCTGTCCTTCTTTAAGAGAAATCTTGATGAGTGGGTGGGTAATAGAAAGCTCACCTTGAGGATCTCTCCAGTGTCTCTACTTGATAGAGACACTGGGAACTAACATCGGGCAGCACCAAGCCAAGGCACTACTATGGACTAGGCTTGTAAAGGCTCCAGGGCCATTAGCTTAATACACACCTATGAAACTTTGAACCTATAAATAATGTCCTGGGCAATAAAGATCACCTGGCAGTTAAGAGAGTGGAAGTCCTTCCTGTTGGTTCATTGTAGTCCTTATGGACCAATGTTGGCCTTGATGGCAATGTGATTGCTGTCTATGGCTCCAAAGAACTCATGAAAATGGCAAATGTCCACATGGTGCTGGTTCTTTCACCTGCAGTCCTGGGAAACCTGATATGCTTCTCCACATTCAGCAACATAATATTAGAGAACTGGTTCTGGATTCATGAGGCTGAGATCTGCAATATCTTTACTGTGTTCCCAGTAAGTCATGAAAAGGTCCCTGTAGCTAACAAAATTAAAGCAATACATACTTTATCACCCACAAAAATGTGAACATATCATTAAAGGAATAATACAAAGTAAGTAAGTAATCATGGGAACATATAATGCCTTGGCATATACGCCTTTATGCAGACAAACTAAGAAGTTCTTGCCACTTTGTCAAGCACTTAATACTGTTTACCTCTCAAATAGACCAGGGCCTTACATGATAACCCTCCTGTAAATGTGTGCCTACCCATCCAGTCACCACGACTATCCTTATAGGTAGCCAAAGAACTAAGTTGGATGGATTGTGGCAATTTATTCCACATACTGGGAATACACTGTGTTAGGAACTTCTGCCTCCAGTGAATAATTTAGAAATATTAAATGGGTACTTTATACTATTGTTATATAAATAGGTATATAGTATACTGTTTGTTAGATTACTTAATAGGTATGATTAATAGACGAAGATTATTAAACTTGGTATGTAGTAATGGGGAATAGTTTTGAATGGCAAATATATAACTGAATTAATAGTCTCATATTTTAACATATATATATATATATATATATATATATATATATATATATATATATATATATATATAATATTATATTAATTATTTGTAAGGCATGGTATCTTTTGGCTAGTTTTTTGATGAATTTTTAGATGTTGCTAGGTAGAGCAATAGTACAGAAGTTTGACTATTCAATAGGCAGACTAGGAACTTGGGTATCCATGTTAAGTTGTGTTTTATTAGTAGTATATACAATTATAATTGTAGAGTTGTTTTTGTAATTTTTTAAGTTTAGTTTGTAGAAAGGAAGAATTAAAAAAAGCTTGAATGTTACGATAGTGTCAGAACAATGCATTAGAGTCTTATATAATTAAATTAATATGGTGGATGAATGTGTCATATTATCTTTTAAAATAAATCTTGTGAAATACACAGTCTGGAGAGTTTTAATCTCTTATTGGTTAATGTAAATGGACTTAACAATGGCAACAAAAATAAATCAATAATGAGATATTTAAAATTAAATAGAGGAGAAATAATATTTTTAGAAGAGACTCACTTGACTATTAATTTAGTTATATAACAGGACCAAGATGCTATCCTCCAAAAAAAGGAAGCCAATCTGGTGGTCCCCGGCCATAAACAAACTCTACAACAGAAGAAAGAAACTTTTGCAAAAAAGAGTAAAATCTCATGATTGAAGGAACTCCCTGGTCAGTCTCAGTAAGAAGCTGAGATCCCTCATAAAATCCTCCAAAGCTAGTTACAAAAACAAAATCGCCACTGATTCTAAAGATAACCACAAAGCATTCTATAGCTATGTCAAGAATCTCAATGGCAGCACTCAGATCTGCTCTGAGTTACAGCACATTGGCACTAAACATACAGAACCAACTGATATTGCCAACATCCTGGCAGATAGGTTCAGTGCTAATGTTAACCCCCTCTCACCCCCTAAATGGCCCATCTCTATACTGGAAGAATGCAAAGTTCCTGTAATCATGGCTGCACAGGTAAAAAACACACTCTCCAAAGCCAAGAACACAGCATCCATGAGACCTGACACCATCCCAGGCTGCGTTCTACATGAACTACAGAATGAACTGGCACCCCACCTAAGCCCCACATTCAGCCCACTGAATGGCGCACAGCAATGGTTATCCCACTCCACAAAGGGGGAGCCACCACGGACCCCGGAAACTACCATCCCATTAGCCTAACGAGCCTGGTCTGCAAGGCCATGGAATGTATCATCATGGAACTTATAAGCAAAGACATTGGTAATCTCCAAACTCTGGACCCCACCCAGTTCAGGTTTGTAAAAGGCAGATCATGTCTCCTAAACCCATTAGACTTTTTTGAAGCAGTAATCAAAGCCGTAGATGAGGGTAAGGTGGTTCACACAGCCTATCTAGATCTCACCAAGGCTTTTGACACCATCCCCACTCTGGAATTATAGATAAACTCACTAAACTAGGTATAAATCCCTATGTCACAAGATGGGTTGCCAACTGGCTCACTGACAGAACCCACACTGTGAAAGTAGCAGACTCCAAATCCGACTTCAGACCAGTGATAAGTGGAGTACCACAGGGTTCAGTCCTGGGGCCTCTCCTGTTTGTTATCTACTTTTCTGAAGTACAGGCTAACACAGAGGTCTTTGGCTAATGAAGTTCGCATATGACTGCAAACTAGGAGCCATAATCAAAACTCCTAACGATGTGGACATCCTACAAAAAGGCCTCACTGAGACAGATGCCTGGTGTCAAAGTCATGACCTCAAGCTCAATGCCAAAAAGTGCATTGTCATCTCCTTTGGTAAAAACTCTGTACCCATGAGCTACCACATAGATGGTAGTCTACTTAACACTGAAAGTGTGATAAGAGACATTGGGACACAAGTGGACAGTAGTCTCTCCTTTGATAATCACATCACCACAGTAGTCAGGAAATCCTTCTACATGGCACACCTCACCACAAAAGCTTTCTCTTCCAGGAAAAGAGAGGTCATTGTTCCCCCCTACTCATCACTGATTAGACTCATTATAGAGTACAATGCCCCTTTTGGTATGTACCTCACAAGACATCTACAACAACTGGAAAGGCCGCAGAAATACCTCACAAAGAGGATTACCAGCCTCAAACAGATGCCCTACGCAGACTGTCTCAAAAAACTCCAGCTTTACTCTGTCACATATTGCCTACTCAGAGATGATCTCTGCCTAACATACAAAGCTATGTCAAACCCAGAGCTGTTGGACATGCACCACTTAAAAAAATCCCAATCCCTCTGAGGTACATGCTCTAGGGACCTAAACCTTGTCACCACAATAAACAGAACATGCTGGAGGGATAGATTCCTGTCCCAGAGACTTCCCATACTGTGGAACAAACTACATATCTATATCAAACAAAGCTCCTCATTAGCACTCTTCAAGAAAAATCTTGATGATCGGATGGGAAATAGGAAATTCACCCCGGGGATTACCTCTGTGGCTCTGCTCGACAGGGGCACAGGAAAATAATTTTCTTGGGTGGCGAAAGCCAGGGTACCTTTTTGGCTAGGCTTATACAGGCCCTATGGCCAATAGCCTAGTACCTACCTATGAACCTATGAACCTATAGATAAAGACATATGATATTTAAATAACTTAGGTTATCATATGTTATTATTTGCTTCTTTTAACAAAAAGCCAGAAAAAAACAATCTATAATCCCAAATTATATAAATTGGAACTACTTGTTTAAAATTTTAGAAGAATTTATTTGCATTTTTAGAACAGTTTATTGGAATATAAAAAAAAAAAAATAGAGAGAGACTCCAAAGAATATGTTAAAGTTAGATCTTACATTTCTTAAGGATTCACTTTAAACAGAGGCACAAAACAAGGGTGTCCCTTGTCTCCTTTACTATTTGCATTAGTTATTGAACCCTTAGCTAATACTATAAGAGACAATGAAAAAATTGATGGATTTTCAATTAATAGAGATCATCATTCTAAAATACAGCTTTTTAGAGATGATATTTTACTTACTGTTGCTCGTCCCTCTCTAACATAGATGAAAAGCAGGCACAGTAGTTTGTTTAAATTGTTTATTACATAGAAACACATCAGGATGGATAGTAGCATCATAAAATATAAACAAACTGATTAACAGACAGAGCTTACATACATACATGCTTACATCTCAACAGCTTACTATGTAATAGTAGTCAGGCTTGCACGTGCTCCGTATTTATACACTTTTGCAAGCCCTTGGATAGTTTCTTAAAGTTACATACACACACATTGATTTATGCTTACTATAAGAGATTTAAATTATTCAGTTGAAGAAATAGATGAGGAAATTGAAAATATTCAGGAAGTATCACTGCTGAAATGTAATAATAATAAAACTGAAACTTTAGTGTTAAATCATTTACTAGATAGTAAGTTTAAAGATAAAAATAAATATAATTGGGATACTGTTTAATGAAATCATGAAAGTGAGAGGATGCCTGAAGAGTGAAGAAGTGTTTTGGTACAGATTTTTAAGAATAAAGGTGATGTGCAGATCTGTAGTAACTACAGAGGGATAAAATTGATCAGTCATAGCATGAACTTATGGGAAAGTGCAGTGGAAGTTAGGTTAAGAAGGGAGGTGATAATTAGTGAGCAGCAATATGGTTTCATGTTGGGAAAGAGCACTACAGATGCGATGTTTGCTCAGAGAGTGTTGAAGGAGAAGTATACAGAAGGTCAGAAGGAGTTTCTTTGTCTCTTTCTGAATTTAGAGAAAACATATGACAGGGTACCTAGAGAGGAGTTGTGGTATTGTATGAAGAAGTCAGGAGTGGCAGAGAAGTATGTAAGAATGGTACAGGATATGTATGAGGGTAGTGTAACAGTGGTGAGGTCAGCAGTAGGAGTGATGGATCAGGGGTGCCGGAAGCTGTTAAAGACTGGGGGGGGGGAGTGACAGGGCACTTAGTGAACTAAAAAGGATAATTTTTTATAACTATTTGCTACCACAACATAGGTTCACTTGATGGACATTTTAAGCTTAGCCAATTCCCTTTTGATGCTTGAATTAACATTTTCTGATTGGTCTTAGCTATCCCCATGGCTGATAATTGTATATTAGCCCTAGTGAGAACAACTGTGATTATACCATAGATAATTTGAGGGGTCATGTAATGAATGCAGCATTTAGGAACTACCTCTATACATTAGCGACATGAGGGGAAATCCTGGAGTACATTTTCTTTTACCCATCCTTAGATCCAAGTTGCATTTGAATATGGATGAACTTTGCTTTATTTTTATGGATAGTCTGTTCCGGAACAGTGGTAGCCTCTATGATATATATCCATCTTTCCACAACATTCAGTTTAGATACCTGGACTGAGTATTTCTGATGCCATTTGACTTGCTGATGTTCAGTAGGTCCATCTGTATTATGTCGGAGGATGCTTTGTATGCCAGACATGTCACCTCTAAGCACTCTGTAGGATACTGACTATAGTAATAAATCTTTGAGGTGGTCCATGCAAGACCTATTGTTTAGGACTTGTATCCTTTTAGTAAGGTATCTGTGAAGGTATTCCAATTGTTACATGGGGCTGGACAGATACATGCCAAAGTGGGCATTATACAAAATGATTGACATAATGAGAGCTTTGTAAAGGGGGACAACAACATCTCAAGATCTAGTCACAATCAATTTGTTTATAAGCTGTGTAATATAGAAAAGCTTTCTAATGACTCTGGGCATATGTTGGTCAAAAGTTAGGTCACTGTACTCACAAGTTCCCAAATGCCAAACAATTGGATCAGTTCTCAGAGGGCATTGTCATGATTTTGACACCAGTTATTATTTTTGAAAAACCTTCCTGCATGATGGTTAAGTCATATGGGGATTAAATAACTTCTCCTAGCTTGCAGTCATCTCATACTTAGCTGGCCAAAGCTCTTTGGCATTTCCTTTTACTTTTGAGATATATATGCCAAACAAAAAAAAGTTTCAGCACCGAACCCTGGGGGACTCCATTGGTGACTGGTCTCTTCCCCTGTTTTGATCTCGTGCATCCTGTGAGCCAAGTTGGCAATCCAGCTGGTGATGTAAGTGTTTGCGCCTACATTATTCATCTTTTGTACTACACCTGAGTAGGGAATTGTGTCAACAGGCTTGGCCAGGTCAATGTAATGTGGTGTGAACTGTTTTACCTTCATCCATTGCTTTGGTAACAAGAGTAAAGCTTAAAATTTGCCCATGATTTTGAGCCTTTCACACTTTCCTCTGGGCTGTTTTCAAACACATTTTTAGGGCCATGCATACACGTATGCATTCCTTGATTCACCTTCCTGATTGTATTAAATTATATTCCTTGTATAATACAGCACACTTGTTAGACTTAAGTTAGCGCAGTTTAAATTTGTTTAAACATTTTTCCAGTAGGCAATGAAACAAAAATGCATTAACCAATAATGACAAGACTGTCCTATTCAGAATATTTCCATCATAAAGGTCTACTTCCATACACAACTGCATTTTAAATGTATTCTTTGAACATTTTTCCAGTAGGCAATGAAGCAAAATGCATGCACCAATAATGACAAAACTGCCCTATTCAGAACATTTCCATGATAACAGTCTACATCTACACACAATGTATAAATACAGAATCACAGTAGAGTGCAAGCCAAAGGCATGTTGCACAGCTTCTTGAACTTATTTTCAATTGGGGGGGGGGGGGCAAAAACCAGGGACACATTTTAGACATTGCGTGTATAATTTTGGAAAGTTGCTTGCATAAAATTGTATGCTATCACCATACATTTCACTGCTAAGTCTTGAACCCAGAACCATGTATACTACAGTCAGAGCAAGATACCACTAAGCTAAACCAGCAGTTTTTTAAAAGACAGGAAGACCAACTTAAATGGCTATCATATCATTTAGTGAATTCAGTTCTCACTTCTCACCATAGCTCTCAACCTCTTAGCACAAAAATACAGAACAAAGCCAATAATGGGGGAATACAGCCCCAAAATAGGGACACATTTCAAATACTGATTTTATAACCTTAGAAAATTTCTAGAATAAAAGGTTTTGTTTTACCAGAGGAACAGAACAAATATGTGAGGCATGAATTCACAAGTGATGGTGGCTAGGGACTTTAGGCTCTTTTTACCTGTACCCAAGGTACAGGGTTTGAGCCTGAGTACCTCTAGCCAGAAGATGTATCCTGCTGGGGGCATTTACACACACATCATTCTGCTATACAGTCCAGCAACAGTGATACCAGCTTCTGTCTGTAGTGCCATCTTGCTCCACTCTACAATTGCATCCTACAGTCCAGAGCATCTTGCCTTCTGCAAATATAAATTCCCAGCATGCAGCTTGACTAACTGCAAATTCACCTGGCAGCAGCTTGGCTAACTATAAATCCTCCTGGCAGCAACTTTGAATAAATCTATTTGTAAATTTTTCCCGCTTGCAAAAAATGGCTGGAAATACATGCGCTGATGTGATGTCATCACAGCAGTTAGGAGTGCGGAAAATGAAAGAGACAGAGGTATGATCTAAAAGTGGAGGGGGGCTCCCCCCCTTGCTCTATGATTCTGGCAACCATGCCATGGATGCATTTAAGGTGAAGGTGGGATTACATCAAGGATCAGCTCTGAGGCTTTTCTTATTTGCAATGGTGATGGACAAGTTGACAGATGAGATCAGACAGAAGTCCCCATGGACTATGATGTTTGTGGAAGACATTGTTATCTGTAGTGAAAGCAGGGAACAGGTTGAGGAGACCTTGGAGAAGCGGAAATATGCTCTAGAGAAGAGAGAAATGAAGGTCAGCAGAACTAAGACAGAATATATGTGTGTGAATGAGAGGGAGGATAGAAGAATGGTGAGGATGCAGGGAGTAGAGTTGGTGAAGGTGGATGAGTTTAAATACTTGGGATCAAAGGATTAGAATAATGCTGAGTGTGGAAGAGAGGAGAAGAAGAGAGTACTGGCAGGGCGTAGTTGGTGGAGAAGAGTGTCAGTTGTAATTTGTGACAGATGGGTACCAGTAAGAGTGAAAGGGAAGGTCTTCAAGAGGGTAGCGATACCAGCTATGTTATATGGGTTGGGGACGGTGGCATTGACAAAATGGCAGGAGTCAGAGCTGGAGGTGGCAGAGTTAAAGATGTTAACATTTGACAAGGAAGGACAGCATTAGGAATCAGTATATAACAGGGTCAGCTCAGGTTGGATGGTTTGGAGAGAAAGCCAGAGAAATGAGATTGCATTAGTTTGGACATGTGCTGAGGAGTGATGCTGGGTATAGTGGGAAAAAGATGCTAAGGATGGAGCTGCCACAAAACAGGAAAAGAGGAAGGCTTAAGATAAGGTTTATGGATGTGGTGAGAGAGGACATGCAGGTGGTTGTTGTGACAGATCAAGATGCAGGGGATACGAAGAAATGGAAACAATGATCCACCATGGCAACTCCTAATGGGAGCAGCTGAAAGAAGTAGAAGAAGAATACATCTCTCAGCAGACTAACATGAAAGCACTACTGAGCCTTCAGACTGAATTTCTTCACCGCCATAAACAACAAGCTTTGCACACTTTGCCAAATCAAGCCTTTCACCATGACACACTCGAGCAAATATTTCTGCTGACATAACATTGCACTTGGAATCTGTGTCAGCTTTGAGCTCTGTGGGTTTTCCATTTATTCAGACAGTACAGAGTGCTTCATTCTTTGCCCCTAAATCTACTGCATTGACTGTTTCATAAAGCACTGACACACCATCAACATAAAGAGTAGGGTTACAGCTTTCTAATTGATCTACTTGTTTCTTAAAATGTTCCCATTTAATGAAAGAATGTGGGCCTTTTCATTTACAAAACCTTTTGAAATCATTCCACTCATTACATTTGTGTTACTGCTGACCAAAAGCTAAACATGTTTCCCTTTTCCACCACAGTTATGACAGTTGGAAAAAAACTGGGGGGGGGGGCATGCTTTAAGTTTGCTGACTCACTCTAATGCTTCACTGAGACTGTGCAAACAATGGAATTTGCTAGAAATATCTGGGGTTTACCTGTGGGTACTGCATGGGCTTCAGTTGCTGCCATATGCTTGGGCCCGTTTCTTTTAACCACATGCTGCATACTATCAACATGAACTCTAGAAGTTACTGGAAGCATGCAACTCTCATTTGTAACCATATTTGTGTGCTTTTCTGTGAGCTCATATATCTGACAAATCTTGATGGCCTTATTCAAAGTTAAATCACTGTCATGAAGCAAAATCTTTCTCACACCATCATCTTTAATACCACACATAGGTCTGTCTTTTATCAACTCATCCCTTAAATCACCAAATCAGCACATTTTAGCTTTATTCCTCAAGTCAATGCATATTCCATTGATAAAACAGAACTTATTTGTTTTTTGCTTGAATTGATATTAGAACATAATGTTTTTATTTTTGATGGGGTATACTGCCTACAGACTACTGGCATAGCTATGGGCACCTCTTGGGCCAATGGGAAAGCATTTATGTCATGGGTGATGGACAGTACAAACAACATATAAGATTGTTTTGTCATTTTGTGGATGACATATTTATTCTTTGGACAGGAGATCAGGAAAAATTAGAGACCTTTTCAATTATTTATAAAATAGTAGGACATTTCTTAAGTTTAGTTTAAACTTCTCTAGAGAGAAAATTGAATTTTTGGATATTGAAGTAGTTTGTAATTCAGATGGGCAGTTTAATACTAAACTATATAGGAAGGGATATTACAGAGTCCCATATTTACATCGTACAAGTACGCATCCCCCCATGTTTTTTGAAATGTAGTTAGAGGGCAGGCTATGAGGACATCTAGACTTTATGCCAGGGACCAAGTATTTTATGCTGAGATATGTGAAATGAAAGTTGATTTTTAGGGGAGGGGAGGTATAAAAAGCAAGATGCTGATGAGGCAATAAAATTAACCAAAAGTATAAGAACTACAAGTGCTAAGCCTTATTTTGCATCAACCCATAGGGAAGTCTCAGTTAGTAGTTAATAAAGGAAGAATGCTACTCTTCCCTTAGTTTGTAGCATGGATGTTGATCAAATAAAACAATTGTTATGAGAATTTTCCATATACTACACACTGAGAGATAAGTGCGATGGTGGGGGAATGACCAAGGTTTTTGTATAAAAATAAAAAATCTCTTAAAAGACTTTGCTATCTTATGAATAATGACAATAATCATTCTAGATCAGATAATGGTACTACAAGCAAGTATGGGAAGTATGCTTTGTGATGTTATATAAATGAATCAGGGACTTTTGTTCACCATGACACAGGTATAGTCTATACATTTACAGTTGCAGCTAACTGTGAAATTAAGAATTTGATATATCTAGCTAGCTGGACTTGTAAAACATTCTATATTGGCAAAATGACTAGACGACTAAGGGAATGCATAAGGGACCATCTGTATTGTGTAAGGAAAGGTCTCAGATTTAATGCCATTGTCAAACATTTGTTAGAACATGGAAAGTCACATAGTTTTGCATTTTTAATTATGGAGACTATTAAAGATAGTCCCAGAAAAGGGGACAAGATTAATGATACAGAATTTGTTGAACTGAGATGGATTTCACACTTGGGACATGGACTCAATGATTATGTATCTATGAAACCTGTTTTGAAAAGAAGGCTGAAATTGTGATTTTTAAATGTCTTTTCTTTTGTTTTTTTTTCATAAGTGTTTTATTAATTTATAACTGAAGTTTCTTGATGTGTATGCAGTAGCTTAGCAATTTGTGTTATGCCTGAAAAAGAAGGCTGAATAATGATTTTTATATGTCTTTTTTTAGGGTTTTTTTGTTTTGTTTTAAGTGTTTTATTTATTTGCAACTGAAGTTTATTGCTGTGTATACAGGAGATTAGCAACTTGTGGCATGCTTGAATCTCATTGGTAAAAAACAACACCATTTTACTTGGTAGTCAGTATTTAAATGCTAGTTCAGGGTTTGTAATTGTGGTCTGATGAAGCTTTACAGTGAAAGCACTAACCCTTTTTTATAATACACTATGCTTTTGTTCTTCGATTACTGGTCTGTGATATTTACAACTTGGACTACTGCTAATATTGTTCCACCTCAGATATTATTTGCTATTGGCATTTTATGATATACTGAAAGGAAAGTATTTATATTGCTTCTACACTTCTGCTGTGTTTCTGCTGGGGTTTTTGGTGACTGTTGAGTATCCCTATCATTGTATAACAATACTCTAAAAATGAAGCATCCTCATAACTGTGAGTCCTGACAAGGTCTGCTTCTTCCAAAGAATCCGAAGGATATTTCTCCTAATTTTACAGCTGAATATGATACAAATCCATAGATAATACTGCATCACTCTCTTTCTCTTTCTTCTCTAGTAAGAAATTAATCCCACTGGAAATATATATAGCAGTTAACTGAAAATGTTCAGTGCTGTGAATCCAGTGCTATGAGTCAATGCTGACACCTGACTCTGTCTTCTAATAGAAGCAATTCATACTATTTTCAGTATAATACTGCTTCATTTATTTTAATATAGTTTTATAGTGGCACATTAACCTGACATCACATCAGCTGCAACAATCATAGAACAAACACAAGTAACACTTAACATTTTGATGTATAGTTCTTCAGACCTTCAACAGCCTGTATGAGACGTCCTTTATTTTAAATGATTTGTTTAGACTTGATAAATCTGAAGTAAAAAGCATAAATTATTTCTCCATTTATGCCTTCTGTAGCTACTTCTAAGTCTTTGCAATCTTCTGTGTTTCACTTAACTCCTTCCCCACATTCCTTTCATTTCTATAGAACATGTTATTTAGGGTGTCTATAATGCTTATAATCAGATAGCCACCAGTCTCTTCAAGACATGCATCTGTAGAGTGCCTAAATAGTAAACCTTATTATTAATTGGTAATTATGTTTACCTTTAAACTCAGCTTGGTTAATGATAGAAATGGTGAATGATTGGGGAATCCTAAAATGTGTTTTATTGCTTTTAGACATATTTATGCCCTTGTTCAAGAGTAACCTTGCACTGGCTGCTGTCTCACTCTGAATGGATTGCAGCCAAGACTAGTAGAAATGCTTACTCTTCGTGAATGCCTTCAATCACAGCTGCAGATACCTGTGTTTTCCTTTCTTGCAAGACTATGTGCTTGCTATGCCAGACGAGATTCCATGAATATAAATCTTTTGCAGACTTTATCCTGGAAGCTGTCTGGATGATCAGCCACACATCTGAATGCATTAGCAGGTTGACTTGCTGCCTCTATTAAGGGCTAAGTGACCATCTGACATGTAAACAGGGGGGTTGTGGCCAAAGGCTGGGCAGGGATGTGATGTATACTGAATTTTTTAATCCACACATAAATTCAGAGGTAGTTCCTTTTCTAAGGCGGGCTGATGGAATTTGTATTTCTTTGTCCGAGTGGGGGCTGGAGTTGTTGTAAAATATGGGACACTGTTTAAGGGGTGAGCAATGGAGACACTTTTGGTTAAATGGATAACTCTTTGGTATCCTAATGAAAGGACATTCATTTTGGGAGTCAGAATTCTTTTCATTTATGTATTTATGTATTTATTTTGCTGGAATATGTTTGATGGAGGATGATGTATCACAGGAAAGAGGGCAGAACAATGCTTTGCTGTGAAGATGAGACCCTGTAACAGGGACACCATGGATTAATCAAATCACTTTTAAAAACAGGTAATCTTTATTATGTTTTATTTTTATTTTGTTGTGACTCTGTGTCAGATTCTTGCCAATAATCTGTATGAATGCTGTAGCTGCTTAAAGAGAGAGAATTGTCACAGGTCTCCACATAGCAACAATAGCAATAATTCATGGTTATCTTTTAAATCATCATGCATCATGTAACTCAGCACTTCAGGTTCAAGTAAAAACATTATTATACCTAAAAATTGCAACTTTGTATTGTTCCATCCTAAACATTTCCAATTTCTATCTAATCATAAAATATCTGGATCTTCAAACAATAGTATTACTTAAGGTTTGCTGATGTTACACTCCACTTAATGCTAATTTTCTAATAAAGTTATTATTGTACTGCATAATTAAATAACATTAATAATAAAAAAAACAGTTCTAAGTGATAAAGAAGAGACCTAATTAGATGTGTTTCTGGTCAGTAAAGTTATCACAGTTAGTTGTTTTTCTTATAAAATTAATTATTCCCAGATTAAAATGTAGATTATATATCAACACCTCAGACATAAAATAATGCAATTGATGACAGTTTCACCTAAAGCAGTTGCAGTGGCATTTAAATGACAACATAAATTCACAACTTTGGAATGCATTATTTGGTATAAAGTAAGATAATTTGAAATGACATGAATAAGATTATATAATTTTGTTTACTATACAGAGATACCACCACTTTATTCTTGTGTTTTGATCATTTTATTTCCCATGCCTGTCACGTTATATTAAACTAAGCTTATATCTTTAGCCACTCCATTCCCTACTCCAATATATTGAAGTTTCTTTCTTAATTAACATCTCCTTTAATAAGCAATGCATTTTGTTCATAATTCATATTTTTCATGAGGAATTTAGGCTCAGGCTACTGCAGATAATGAAACCTGAATTATTGATATATACTTAAGGAAAAGTTACATACTTGAAAATAATATAGCATATGAATAGCTACTAATTGCTTCACTATGCCTAATGTTTTCACAGTTTATCAAAATTACCTGAGCAAAAAACATCATGCAGACCTGTATCAAACTATCTTTAAACCAAATATATATAGCTCTCATCCTTGACGTTTTTGTTTTAAATAATAAATAAGGTATGCTTGTCATACATGGGGTCTTTTAGCACTTTTTATTTAAGTAGAGTTGCAGAAAACACTTTGTAAATGAGTATTATTTATATATCATGTTAAGTTATACTAAATATATTTTGAGAAAAATGAATGTGTCCAGACTGCTACAAATTATATTGAATAAAAGACAGGCTACAGAGGAAAAGGGGAAAATGCCTCTTTTCATATGCATAACTTCCATAAACCACTTCTTTTACTGTACTGCTATAGATGACTGATATTATATGCAGATGTGTTATATTTTTAAATGATTTAAAGATAGTGGGAGGAAAGAGACAAGTCTCTTCTAGAGCTATCCAATTGTCTTTAGAAAACTCTAGACTGCAGATGAGGGCAAGGCAGTTCATACAGCCTACCTTGATCTGGCCAAGGCCTTTGATACCATTCCCCACTTAGGAATTATTGATAAACTCACCAAACTAGGCATCAACCCCTATATCACTAGATGGGTTGCAAATTGGCTTACAGATAGAACCCACAGTTTTAAAGTAGCGGACTCCAAGTCTGACTGCTGACCAGTCACAAGTGGAATCCCACAGGGATCGGTCATGGGTCCTCTCCTGTTTGGCATCTACTTCTCAGAAGTCCAGGCCAACACGGAGGGACTTTGGCTGACAAAGCTCACAGATGACTGCAAGCTGGGAGCCATTATTAACTCCCCAGGTGATGTAGACATCCTACCGAAAGGCCTCACTGTGACCAATGACTGGTGTCAAAACCACAGCCTTTAGCTTAATGCCACAAAATGCATCATCATCCCCTTTGGGAAAAATCTCAGTTCCCACTAGTTACCACATCAATGGGATCCCACTGAACACTGATGGCTTATAAGAGATCTGGGGACACAGGTTCACAGCAACCTCTCCTTTGACCACCACATTGCCACTGTGGTCAGAAAGTCCTTCTATGTGACACATCTCATTACCAAGGGTTTTGCATCCAGGAAGAAAGAGGTCATCATCTCTCTCTATTCTTCCTTCATTAGGCCAATCATCGAGTATGATCTCCCATTTGGCGTGTACCTCACTAGACACATGCAACAGCTGGAAAGGCCACAAAAGTACCTCACAAAGAGGATCCTAGGCCTTAAACATGTCCTACATGGACAGACTAAAAAAATACTCCAGCTATTCTCTGTCTCATATTGTCTACTAAGAGGCGATCTCTGCTTGACTTATAAAGTCATGTCTGACCCAGCTCTGTTAGAAATGCTACATCTAAAGAAATTCCAATCCCTTTGCACCACATGCTCCAGAGACCTCAACCTCATTACCACACTCAACAGAACATGCTGGAGGGACAGGTTCATAACCCAGAGACTGCCCATGCTCTGGAAAAGACTTCCCATACATGTCAAGCAGAGCTCCTCACTGGCCCTCTTCAAGAGAAATCTTGATGAGTGGATGAGAAATAAAAAGTTCACCCCGGGAATAACTCCAGTGGCTCTACTTGATAGAGACACTGGGAATTAATGTTGGGCAGCAGGATGCTAGGGCACTTTTATGGGCTAGGTTTGTAAAGGCTCCAGGGCCATTAGCCTAGTACACCTATGAAACTATGCCTGTATGCATGTTGCATGTGTTACCAATATCAAATTAGTTTTGCAGAAGCCTAAACTTTTGTTTTTATGAAATTTCAGTGGGAAATTTCAGATTTTCACACTTACAGTTTATTGGTGAGAAATTAATAAACATATTGTTTCAAATCAGTATTTTATGTCATGTTAGGAAGAATTTCTAAATGATTTATTCTTGGCAAACCCATATTTCAAAGTAAAGTGTTGTTAGGCCTATAACTCATTGATCAGAGTAAGCATCTGTAAATCATAATTTACACTTTGTATTTCACAGTATTTAATGCACTTTTGTCTAATCTCTCTATCTGAAGCAGCAGCCTCATTCGTTTACTTATAAGTATTACATATGCTCCCTATATTTTGACTAATTTATAAATGTATCATTTATAAGTAGATGATGCAACAGATATTGCAAGGAAATATTGACATTTCAAATATAAGTATGTATGTAGAGCCTATAAATTGAGGATGAGACAAGAAAAAGTGGAATAGTTAATTAAATTTTATTTCTTTTACATGCAGCAATCACACAGCAGGTTAAAGCAAATTAAATATTCTTTGTCATACAACACAGAGATTCAGATTTGGAAAGGAATGCTATTTAAATCCAAATTAATGATTTATTTAATTTGTTGGCTGTAGTTGCTTCATGTATATGTGGACAGAATGAAGATCCAGCAGTGTCACATAGGTTTTAAATGGGTCTATATTAAAAGACCAAAGAGGTGTAAGACCAAAGAGGTGTTTCATCAAACACTTCTTGGTCGACACATAAAAAGCGAATGCACTAAAGAGCGAATGCTCAAAACAGCGATTTCTTTCCTTGGGAAGAAATCACTTTGCCATCCTTGTGTTTGCCCCTTTCTTCACTGTAGTGCGATCTCAGAGTTGGTATATTTAGTTAGGAGTGTGTGGGTGGCACAGCACCCCACATTGGGGAGTGTGGGGGGCTTTGTTACGTTTGAAAGTGTGTGTGTGTGTGTGTGTGTGTGTGTGTGTGTGTGTGTGTGTGTGTGTGTGTGTGTGTGTTTGTGTGTGTGTGTGTGTGTGTGTGTGTCTGTGCTAGCGACTTCTTTCCCAGGGAAAGAAATTACTGTTTTGAGCATTCGCACTTTAGTGCGTTCGCTCTTTATGTGTCAACCAAGAGGTGTTTGATGAAACACTACTTCAGTCTTTTAATATAGACCTGTTTTAAATAACTAGCCCTAAATGTTATACTCAATAACTGGCAAGTAAATATCTTTCTATTGCCTCATACTAATGAGCTACTGCTATGTATAATTCCAGGATATGCAGAGCAAAGAATGATGATTTTCCCCTAATAGAACAAGTCATGCAACACGAAAATACATAAATAGTTGTATAAATAATGTTATTTGCTGTTTATAAAAATACATTGTATAAACAATGTAATGTTCCTTTAAATGAAACATGTGTCCTGTTAAGATGTACCTGTTATTTTAAGAAGAGAAAACATACCTACTATCTTAGTAAAACAAGATTTAGTTAATTAGCTATTGGATGTAATAGAAAAAGAGGGCCGAGAGAAGACCAGTCACAGATCATTTGCCCTGTGTGGAAAGGAACAGGGTTCCCAAAGCAGTGGCTTGGTAGAAACAATCAACCACAGTAAAGGAAAACTGAGAAGAAGAAATCGTTCAGTTCAAAGGAATCCAAAGAAAGCCAGCAGGAAAGATTGTTTTCCAGCAGTAGAAGACTGAGTTAAAAGTATTTGCTGTGCATTAAGTTGCTTGGAAGAATGAGCCCTGTTTTCATTCTTATACAATAAAGTGCATTGTTTTCTATAAAATTGTTGATCACAACTGCTTTAAACTTCTACACTGCATCTAAAGTATCTTACTAAATCAATAAAGCATGATATTTATTTTGACTCATTTAATGAATTTTAATAATGTAACATAATACTATCAATGATCAAAAAAATCCAGTTTCTAATTAGTTACTTCAAACATACCTAGTTTATGCATTATATTGATGTGAAAGAAAACATCTACATTTTGAATGATATGTCTTTTACATTACTACTTCTAAATTGGCTACTGATTCAATAATGGTTGTACTACATACATACAGACAAAATAAAGCTTTATTCCTAAAATAAATGGAATATGTTTTAAGGATTTATAACCTTTAAAAGGCACTTGTATAACTGTGGAATCAGGGAAACTATACATTTGTCAACTTGGGCATCTTTGAAAATTATGAATTTCTAAATTACTTGAAGTCTGTTTCAACTTGTTTTATCCCATACATAGCTAAGGTTATTTTCACCATCAAGCTATCTAA